>NW_007730435.1:40745-63816 GCF_000696425.1 Galeopterus variegatus
AAAAAAAAAAATTGAAAGCAGAGGGATGAGATCAATTTTTAAAAAGTTGAATACAGAAAAGGGAAGAGCAGAGGCCCTGAAATTTTTCTGTAGACTCTGGCCTGTTTTGAATCTCATCTTTGTGTTTATTATTTTACTTAGCTTAAGGTAGTGCAGAAACAACCCTTCCCTATCTCCGCTTCCTCCTTAATGTTTAGCAAAACTCTCTCTAAAAACTCTTCTTATGCTCAACTTTTCAATCCAGCTATTTCATATATCTGAATGAGATAATGGGTCAATGATAGTTGATTTGGTTACATAATTTCTTAGAATGTCTTGTATGTATAACCTATTGCCTTGATCACTTAGCACATATTGAAGCATTACACATTTAAATACCCTGTTATTCGAGGATGCCCCCTATACTCTGTGTCAATGCTTCTCAAATATTTGCTTAAGAATCACCCTTTGGTAGGCTAAATGATACCCCCAGAGATGTCCATGTCCTAATCTCTGGAACCTGAAAATGTTACCTTATTTGGTAAAATAAGGATCTTGAGATTAAGAAATTATTCTGGATTATCCAGGCGGGTCCTGTTTAATCACAGGTGTTCTTGTAAGAGGGAGGCAAGAGACCAGAGTGGAAGTAGCATCTACTACAACAAAAAAAAGAGGCTGCTACTACAACAAAAACAAGAGGCTGGAGTGATGCAGAAAGGGGTCGTGCGCCAGGGCCTGCAGGCAGCCCCCAGAAGCTAGAAAAGGCAAGCAAACATTCTCTTTTAGAACCTCCAGAAGGCTCTCATACTTTGATATCAACCCAGGGAAACTGATTCGCAGAAGAGTAAGAGAATAAATTTGAATTATTTTTATCACTAAGTTTGCTAAAGCAATAGGAAACTAATGCACACCCAGAGCCTGGTAAAATATAAACTCCACAGCAGCTCTTCCAGAGATTCTGAGTGAGTTGCTCAGGAATCTGAGTTTTCAGTAAGCACCTTGATGGTTGTGATGCAGTTAGTCTGTAAAATACATTTAAGAAATACTACAAAGTCCTATATAGATGCCAGGTGATTTTGTTATGAACTAAGAGAATTTAAGCATTATTTTTTTCACTTGTAACATTAACTTGACACATATGGTAAGATGATATTTTATATCTTCCCCCCCAAAAAAAGGCATTTATACAATTCACAACTGTTATTATTTAGCTTTGCTTTTAGCATTAACAAATTCAATATGAAAAATGCTTTTTCCCTCCCTTTAGATGACTGTATTACAATATGACAATGTTCAATGTTTTAAACAGCCTGATTCTTCTTCTCAGTTTCATTTGGGAACAGTGAGAAGGGGGCCAAATATAGATACTTTTGATATTTCTTGAAATTAATTCCACCCTAACATATGCCATGAGGGGTGGTTAAACTCCTATTTCTCTGTGTCTTTTTCTTCATGAACTTTCCCCATATGTTATTCCAAATAACTGCTTTTTTTCCCCTAGCCTTTTCACCAAATGTAGGTACATTTTTAAAAGTTTCCTGTCCCAAGATGATGGCCTGTGGCAGCCCTAGAACAGTTCCAGAAAGACCCAGTGGGCACAGGCGACTTGCAGCATCTCATGATGAGCTGTCTGAGGATCTCCTAGGGCTCCAAAATCCTTTATTCTGAACAGTAAGATTGCATTAAAATGCTTCATATTTGTTCACCAAAGACAACGTTCAGCAGAGCAAGGGTAAGAAGAAGATTTGAGCCTTCTTGGAAAGAGTTTTGTTGTTTTGTTTTTGTTTTTTACTACTTTTATTTCCATGGTCAGTCTCATATATTCATTCAGTGGCTGTCATCTTGTCATCTTGGAGACATCTCTCTTGTACATCACATCCCCTTACTTTTTTTATCACATACTTGTATATAAAATTAAAGACAAAATACAGGAAACACTTAAAAAGAGTCAGGTATTGGCTTTCATAGCTTGGATCCTGGATCAACCTTCCTTGCCAGAACCCCCATCTATGTTTTCTGGAACAAAAGCTTCGGAGAAGTTTAGATTGAGGGCTTCTAACTTGACATCATTCAACTTTCTGTCTTTTATACCACACAGAAAGGACCAGGTAGATGACCAGTTACCACCACCCACCTGGGCTGCAGAAACCTGATGGCTACTGCGAATTCTCAGACAGGGCCTATCACTCCTTGTTCACCTCCGCTGCGCTTTGTTTGAATCTCGGATTCATGCTACATTACACTAATGCACCTGTGTGTGACTCTCCTGAGGCTAGGATCTTGGAAAAGCGTTACGACTTATTGCTGACTTTCTGTCATCAGCCCTTAGGAGCAGAGTGGACCAGCAGTGATAATGTCCTCATTTATTTTGGAGGGCCTGGGGAATAATGCTTAATGATGTCACAGAGGATATGTTATGGCTCTATTCAAAGAGGGTACCGATTAATTTTCTGCTCAGATGTCAATGAGAAGTATTCGTTCCAAAGAAGGAGTTCCTTATAATTCTCATCCCTACCTCAAATGTTTTTCATTGCTGAATTGCTGGAGACACTCAACACAGAGACCAAAAATTCAGACTAGAGAGAGGGTTAAAGAGCCAAGCAGTCAATCAGAATGCAGCTTCAGTGCCATAAAAAATGCAGGCAGCCAACAATCTTTAGAGAGTGATGAAAGATGCAAGCCTCCATAAGAATCAATGGATAGAGACTTGATTTCAAAACGAGCTTTGTGCGTTTGCGTAGGCAAAGAACAGATGCTTTCTTCAGGGAGCAGTAAAGGTCCTAACTCATGAATGTTCTTTTCCTAACTTAAATGAGGTGAGACAAAAGTGAAAGGTGTACAGAGGAGGATCAGCAGAACTCACCGACACTTGACACCAATCAATCAAAAAGAATGATTTCCTCCCCTCCAAAAACACTATTCTGGGGGGGAGAAAGCTTTTCTTTCTTCTGCCAACTTCCCAGACTCTCTCTTCATTCCCTTGACCATCTTCCCTGAGAAAGGCATAACTCTTCTGACTGACAGAATCCAGGCCGTCTTTAAATTCCACTGAGGGGCAGGTTGGTTTACTGTGCCTCTGTACTTTCCCTTTCACAGCTGGTGCGTGGGTATAAAAGACAATTTCGTGCTTTCTGTCACTTCTGGAAAAGCAGATCTGGGAATGGCCTCCTAAATTGCAAAGAGAGGCACTCCTGCTGTATTTCTAATCTGTCTGGAATGGTCAGAAAAACTGAGCCTTCCAGGCCCTCTGCACAGCAACTTGTTCATTTGTTATTGTTCTTACTGTCTGCTTCTGGTGTTCACAGGCATTCTGGTCTCTGGATTTGTATTTGGTGAGAAGTAGAAAGCCCTACTTGAATCTAAGACACACACTACTTAACACAGATTATTAGACTCCTAAAAGCCCTTTTCCTCATACTTCTTACTGGCAGAATCTTTGCTGTATCTTAGAAGCTGATGATACCATTTATTCTCTGTCTCAGCTTCCTTGAAGTTACAGGTAGCCATGAGATCTAGTCAATGAGTTATGTTAGAAGGCTTCTGGAAATTATATTCCTTCTAGATATAAGTAAACAGATGCTTGAAGAAAGCCCTTCTCTGCCTTTTTTAGGCTTTATTCTTTGGGCACAATTGCCTTATGATATGATGCTTGGGGGTGAGGCTGCAAGGCTTCTGGAAATTATATTCCTTCTAGATATAAGTAAACAGATGCTTGAAGAAAGCCCTTCTCTGCTTTTTTTTAGGCTTTATTCTTTGGGCACAATTGCCTTATGATATGATGCTTGGGGGTGAGGCTGTCATCTTGCAGCCATGAAGAAACACATGTCAAGAGAAAGAAAACACATTAAGGACCATGGCCGGACAGGGAGGACAGTGCCTGAGTCCCTGAAGACAGTATTGAGACTTTGCAACTTTTCACCAAACCGAGTATAGCTTAGCCAGCTCTGGATGTCTTGTTATATAAGACAGTTAACCTCTCACCATTTAAGCCAGTTTTAGGGGCACATTCTGCAACTTGCACTCAGTGACATCTGAACTGGTACATTCTACTTCTGGGAAGGTTATAGAGTCCTCCCCAAGAATCTTAAAGTGGTACAGTACTTTTATTTCTCCATTGGCTTTTCATCTATGTGTGTTTTCCCCATGATACAAAACTCCAGAACCCTAGAAGTCAAAAGCTGTGGAAGAGACTCTAAACACCTAATACAATATTCCATTGTCCATAAAAAAATTCTCCTAAATTTACATGTTAAAAAATTAGAGATTTATATAGGATGTAAAGAAAAACAGTTATGGTTTATTGTAAATAACTATGAATGAGATAACTGTGTCATAGTATGTAATATTCTCTTTACATCTTGTGTTTTAATAAGCATCAATAAATACATTTGCTGTCTTTATAAACTTCCAAGTTAAAAACTCCTGAAGCCAATATTAAGCTTACATACACATATGGATTAGAGAGAAGCTATTGTGTGGTAGCTAAGAAGAAGGTCTCTGGAGGCAGCCCACCTTGATTTATAGTCCTTGCTTAGCATCTTACTGTGTGCATAGTCACAGAAGTCACTTAACTCAAATTGCCTCTGTTTTCTCATCTTTAAGTGAGGAGATGACAGCAGTGCTCCTCTCCAGGGTTGCAGTGATAGATACAACCTGCCTCAGGACAATGCATGAGGCAGAGTAAGTGCTGAATGTTTCAGCAGATGGAATTATATCTGCTATATTTTTATCTGCTATATTTCACCTGGTTTTTGCTCCAGTCATCAAATCAAGATAAGACACTGCAGGAACTGTTCATAGAATACATATATTCTAGAACGTATATTTTTATCTATTTGTGTAACCCTTTATATTTTGTCCATGGTAAGTTAATCTTCTACCCCACAGCTTAATCTCTTCAAGCTGCATTATTGATATCTGGCCCAGAAGTACAATAATTTGGTTAAAAAATGTTTTCCCTTATTGGTTTTATTTTACTTAAATGTCAAAATATTCTTTGGACTGAATTCCAGCTCAGGGAGAAATAAACGACCAAAGACTTGGTGGACTAATACGATTACACCAGAACCAGGCTTCTGGGAATCACTGCCATACATTTTCCACAAACTTCCTCACAATAAAACCACCCACTAAATCACTGTCCACCCATGACTATGTTACCCTTACAATTACCAAACACCTACTATCGATTAAATATTGTGAAAGGTGTTTGATCTGCACTAGCCAATCCTACAAGGCTTATGTGTGCATAAGGTTCAGAAGGATCATGCTGGTTGTCTAAGGTCATGTTCAGGTTAGTAAGTGGAAGAGCCAGGATTAGAACAAGGGTCTGTTTTTGTCCTCAATCTTTTTTCTTTCCACAAAACCCTGCTCACTTCTGTAGGATGAAAGACTCCTAAAATGATTTTTTTTGGAGAATTTTTTACTGTGGTAAAACACACATAACATAGACCTTACCATTAGTGACATTTAGTAAATTGATGATGTTGTGCAACCATCATCTTTATCTAGTTTCAGAACATTTTCATCACCCTAAAAGGAAACCCAGTACCCACTAAGCAGTCATTCTCCCCTGCCCCTGGCAACCTGTAATCTTCTTTCTGTCTCCATGAATTTGCTTATTTCAGATATTTCTGGATATTTCATAGAAATGAAATCAGATAATTATATGATGGCCTTTTAAACCATAAATCTTTTGAAATATAGAAAATCCATAAGACCAAATAATCAAAACTATAACTTACAATGAGCAAAGTTTCAGGTATCTTATCTATTTATTTTTTAATTGACACATATTAATTGTACCTATTTATGGGGTACAGAGTTATATTCCAATACATGTATACAATGTGCAATGAACAAATCAGGGTAATTGGCACATCCATCATCATAAAAATTTATGATTTCTTTGTGATGAGAGAATTTGAGCTCCTCTCTTTTAGTCATTTGAAAACATACAATAAATTATTGTTAATTATAGATGCCTAGCACTACTGTACACCACTAGAACTTATAGTTTGTTAATTATAGATGCCTAGCACTACTGTACACCACTAGAACTTATAGTTCCTATTAGATATATTAATAAGATAGTTTTGGTGTTAGGACCTTCCTTTAATTCATGTCATGCAAACTGTTGCCAAAAGAGTATGAGATTTGAAGTTAAGAGGTTTGGGTTTGGGACCTATCTCAGTTATGCAGTGGCTTTCTGAAGCTAGAGGAATAATTCAAGATAACACCCTGGGTCTACAGAGTGGTCAGTTTACACCATCTGGAGGTCCAGTCTTAGACCGTTCCTCCCTAAGTAGGCTGTTGTAGGGAAAGTGAAGGAAAATGGTCAGGGCCCCTCAGATGTTCAGAATCTTGCCAAGCACTTGATGTAAATATGCACGTGTGCCCAGGTGTTCCTTGGTTATTGTCTAATGTAATTGTTCATGTGCACCCAGCTGTCCTGGGTTATGGACTTACGTATAAAGAACAAGTGGCTCTGATCCACGGGGCCCTCCCACTGACCCCCGGGATGCCCCCAGGGGGTCCACAGGGAGGCCACTACTGCTGCCGGAGGCTGGTTGCTGCAAGCTGTTGCTGCCAGTGCCCCTGGGATGCCCCAAGAAGCCACCACTGCTGCTGCTTCTGTTGCTACTGCTGCTACTGCTGGGACTGAGCTCATATCATCTGCCAATGGCTCCCAGGATATTTCCCAATTACTTAGCATGCACTTGCATGAGAGGGGCCTGGGGACCCAGCATGGCATGTGAGGGGTCTGGAGACCCAGTCTGTACAGTGGATTTGAAGGGTCTGAGTCCTAGCCCTGACAATATAAATGGAAACTTAATATAACTAAAATAATGAAACATTTTGGCTTTAGTTATGAATTACTTTAATGATACAATTGGCCTAGCAATACAATTGGTTAAGTTGGCAGAGAGTCCAACAACAACCCCAGCCACATTGGCGTAGTCACGTAGCTTTACAAGTGGTGTAGTCGTGGCAGGATTCTGCGCAGGTAAAAGAGCAGGGCAATTGGCATTGTGGGTAGGATGCCAAGCAGGTAAAGGAGCCATTTGCCCCTTGGGCAGGGGAGGAAATGTGGCTACCACTGAGTATATGGTGCCTGGTGGCTACTTTCCTGCTGAACGGGGGTCTGGCTGTTGCTCTCTGTACTGCGAGCCAACATGGACCAGAAACCCCATGAAGCTGCACAGTTTCGAGACTTACTAGCAGAAAGCAGATAGGTCAGAAATGCAGATACATGCCCTGGAGGCTGAAGTAGAGCAATGGATCACTCCTGCTTCTGATACCAGGACAATGATAAACCTGATGGTGAGTTGGGGGAGACGGTGTGTCTCCTGGAATGACCTGTTACTCATCAGAAAGTGAAGCACGAGCAGCCTATGGGACTGGTTGGACTGGTAGGCAACCCACAGGTGACCCAGTTCACTACCTATATGTCCCATATACCCAGGATGAATTGGTGGGCTTGGGGGAATAGTAAAGCGGCAGAAACAGGGAGAGCCCCTGGCTGCTGCAGTTATGGGACCTAGAGGTGGATGGTGTAACATGCTCTGGAGACAATGTAGCAAATATATGTTGCATTTGTCCAAAGGCAGATAGCTCTCCGGGTACCACTTAAACCCGAGAAGGTGCGTGGTGTAATGTGCTCTCGAGAAGATGTAGAAAACTCATGTTGCATTTGTCTGAAGGCAAATGGCTCACTGGGTGCCACTTAAACCCAAGAAAAGAGTGCCACGTGCAGATGGGCAGATGACCTGAGGACGGGTGCCCCTGCAGAATTTCAAGTATGTTTTCACCTGGTGAAAAGGTGAAAAAGTTAACCTCCGTTATTACACACCTGTTTCTGTGGCAGTGGTTACAGGATAGCTGCAGATATGCAGAAGGGCAGGACATCCACTCCTTGATGAAATGAACAAATGCAGCTAAGGCTGGAGAACTGCCTGAGACTGTGAGTAATTGCCAAATATACGCTGAGCTGGTTGGAAACAGGGATGGGGCAGCTAAATGCTAATAGCCGAGACAATGGAAGAAAGGCCCTGAGGCCATTTCAGAAGTTTGGAGGAGCACCCCTCTCAGCACAGGCCCTGAGGCCTAGAAGAACTGCGGTTTTTCGAGAGGACAGACCTGAGGTGTCATTGCCCTCAGGAAACTGCTCTCTGTACTCCAGCTGCTCTGGCTGGAGCAACCCTGCCTCAGCAGCTTTGGAGAGCAAAAGCCAGAAAGCTTGGTGGCATTCAGATTGTTTTAAGTTTGCAGGCCAGCAGAACATGAGCACAGTGGAGGCATGGCAGCCTCCACCCAGATTTTGGAAGATTTACAAAAAAGCCAGGGGACTCAGGCAGAGACCTGCTGCAGGGGTGGAGCCGCTGAGGAGGTCATCTGTGGAGCAATGTGGAGCAGAAAAGTGGGGTTGGAGCCCCACAAAGAGCCCCCATTGGGGAAATGTCTAGTGGAACCAGGATGGTGGGATTGCTGCCAGGAGCCCAGAACTGTGAAGCTGCTGGCAACATGAAGCACAGGCTTGGAAAAGATGCAGGCACCACGAAAGCTCGATGGGCTGCACCTGGCAAAGCTGAAGGAGTGAGGCTGCCTGATGCTTTGGGGGTCCAGATGCCCCAGTGTGCTCAATGTTTGCCCTGTTTGGGTTTGGATTTGTTTGGGCCCTGTTTTTCCTCTTTCCTAGTCTATTCCTCCCTTCTAGAATGGGAATGTGTACCCAATGTCTGTCCCACTTTATCTTGGAAGTAGATAAATTTGTTTCTTGACTCTTTACAGGTTCACAGCTGAAAGGAGTTTTGCCTTTAGTCTCAGATGAGACTTTGGACTTTTGAGTTGGTACTGCAAGAAGCTAAAGACTTTTGGGACTATTGGGATGGAATAGGTTATGTGAATGCAGGGGTCATTTATCCTCACTAAGGGAATATTGCAGAAGATTCTGAATGTGTAGATTGTACAGCAAGGGACTCTGGGGGGGTGGATTGTAGGGAAAGTGAAAGAAAATGGTCAGAGCTCCTCAGATGTTCAGAATTTTGCCCAGCATTTGATGTAAATATGCACATGTGCCCATGTGTTCCTTGGTTATTGTTTGATTTAGTTGTGCATGTGCACACAGTTGTCCTGAGTTATGGACTTAAGTATAAAGCATGAGTGGCTTTTATCCATAGGACATCCCCCTGCCCCCCAGGATGCCACCCGGGGGGCCATGGGGAGGCCACTACTGCTGCTGGAGGCTGTTGCTGCAAGCTGTTACTGCCAGTGTCCCTAGGATGCCTGGAGAGTCCACTGTCACTGTTGCTTCTGCTGCTACTACTGCTGCTACTGCTGCTACTGCTGCTACTGCTAAGGACTGAGCTCATGTCATCTGCCAATGGCTTCCAGGATATTTCCCAATTACCTAGCATGCACCTGTGTGAGAGGGGCTTGGGGACCCAGCATGGCATGTGAGGGGTCTGGGGACCCAGTCCGTAGAATGGGTTTGAAGGGTCTGAGCCCTAGCCCTGACAATTCAAATGGAAGCTTAGTATAACTAAAATAATGAAATGTTTTGGCTTTAGTTATGAATTACTTTAATGATACAATTGGCCTAGCAATACAATGGGCTAAGTTGGCAGGGAGCCCAACAATAGCCCCAGCCAACAATTGGCATAGCTATGGCCCTAGCCTGATGCAGTAGAAAGGGTTCCTGCATGGAAAATGGCAGGTGGGAACTGATGAGCCTGAGATATCTTCCTAAGATTTAATGAATGTAGACCTCAGTATTCTGGAATCAATTTGTCACTTTCTGCAGGATTCCAGTGTGTCCACCCCTCTGCTAGATCCCTCAAATACATCAATTCCAATCTTCCAAGTAGTCCTAAAAATGGCTGTCATTCCCATTTTTCAGATAGAGACATTGGTCTCAGATACAGACACAGTTAGGAAAAGATGGAAATCAATCATCTCAGGCTTCCTAATTCCAAGCTCATGTTCTTTAAAAGCCACTTTGGTGTAATATTGAATTCCTCAACAATAGCAAAGAAATAAAGCATCTGTGCAGGAGGACTTGCCTGATTCATCCCTTACTATGTTCTCTTTAATTGTTGTAATATTAATGTAGATGAAGGTGGTGATAGCATTCATAATTATAATTTGAATACTACCCTAATTGGCTTTTATTGCTGCTTGGGAATGGGTCAGGGTTGTACATGGAATATTTAAGCTGAAATGTCGTTTCTAATACTTAATAGAATCCAATTACGATTTTATTGATTAATTAGTGTCTACATGAAGCATTCTATTTTTCTAAAGGCCAGTAATGTGCCTGACTGTTTCCTAAATGTTAACATATTCAGATAATTATAACTGCACCATACTTGCTGCTTAGACTGTTCGAGTTATTTGCTACTACTGAGGCTTCATATTTATGTAAAGTATGTTTTAAAGTAAAAATAAAATGTTTCAAGCCACCTAAAATAGTCATTATAGAAAATGTCTCTTAAATATCCATTGATTTATGGCTACAAACATGCTAGCACCTTTCTGCACAGCAGCTCCTTTTCAAATGCTTTAAATGCAACAAAAATGGTCAATAGGCATTGCAGTGTTTTAAGGTCAAATGCATTGTTTAAGGCATTTCAAATGACAGTATAGCAGCATGAATGAGAAACATAGGCTTAAAATTCAGACCAAGAATATCCAACAAGTGGTGCTTGGTTAAATCCTGTCTCAAGTGTCACTTAGTAACTTTTTGCTGTCACCACCCATTTCTCTGAAAAGAGCTGTGATGAGACTGGACACACTTAGACACACAGTGCCTGAAGAAGTCAGGTGATGAACCTGAAGAAATTAGGAGCAGGAAAAAATATATTGAGCAAATTCTATTAGTTTGGCAATGCCTATTGGTCATTGGTACTGGGTCAACTCTTCCATTCTGGATAGAAAGGCAAAAAATACGTATGTATTTTTATGGGGCAAATAATGATGTATCTGATACACATACAGGTTTCAAACTGTACTCTGAAGGGAATTAAATCATTGATGACTTGGGAATATTTTTAGTTGTATTCAAAATAAATTTTGAACCTTTACTATGGAAAATGTTTTGCCAGTTGCACACGAATGTGTGAAGATAAATGTCCCATATTTTCTATGTGCCAGGCACTGTACCGTATACTATTCAAATTTCACAAATAGCCTCATAAGGTAATATAATTATCCTCATCTTACACATCAAGATTGTAACTAACTTGGATAAAGTTAAGTAACTTGCCTGAGATCACTCAGTTTTCTCAATACTTCAAAGTCTGGCCTTATTAGAACTACCTGGGAATAAAAATTAAAAAGTCCTGGGCCGTGCCTTCCCAGTTGAAACTGAATCTTCAGGACTAAAGCATCTTCAGTATGTTAGTCAGAATACTCTGGAGGATTGGGAAAGGATTTATCATAAGTAGTTGGCTCATGTCATTATGGAGAATAAAAAGTTCTAAGATCTGCAATTGATAAGCAGGAGAACCAGGAGAGCCAGTGGTATAAGTTCCAATCTCAATGCCAGTAGGCTTGAAACCCAGAAAGAGCTGATATTTCAGTTCATGTCCAAAGGTAGGAAACGACTGATGTCCCGGCTGAAGGAAGTCAGATAGGAGGAGTTCCCTCTTACTCTCTGCAGGGTCAGCCTTTTTGTTCTATTCAGGCCTTCGAGTGATTGGATGAGGCCCAGCCACACTAGAGAGGGCCATCTGCTTTATTCAGTCTACTGATTCAAATGCTAATCTCGTCCGAAAACACTCTCCCTGAAGTACCCAGAATAACATTTGACCAATATCTGCGTACCCCATGGTCCAGTCAATTTGACACACAAAATTAACCATCATGATAGTATTGATCTGATTATCACATCCTGGGCATATGTGCTGATGGTCAGCTCTGTGCTCCATGAATACATATAATCAGTAAAATAAAAAAATTAACCATCTACATGCTGTTTCGGAGGTCTCCCTAGGTAATTCAGGTGCAAAAAGGCCTGAAACCCCTGGACTGTTTCCTATCACTATTCTCAGTAGTTTTAAAATTTGGTTGCACATTGAAAGCACCTAGAGAGCTTTAAAAATGACTAATGCCTGGGTCTCACCCTTAGAAATTCTCATTCAATCGATCTGATTCTAATGTGCAGTCAGGGCTGAGCACCACGCTCGCACCCTTGTTCTGAAATGCAACTGGTGACCCTTTGCTCCCAGCTACCAGGCATAATCTTTCTGCCTTTTCCAGATGGCATGCCATTGCCTGCCCCATACCGAGAAGCAGCAGGAATCCAATAACATCCAGAGCATATAGACTTATATGAAAACGGTCCTGTTATATCCTGTGGCTGTCCCCACCCCATCGCAGTGGGAAGAGCTTTTTCCAAGGACCCCAGTTCTATTTCCCTTTTTCTTAGATAGAAAAAAAAAAATCTTCATCTTTGCCCTTCAAGCCAACATCTCATGAATCACCTCAGTCACACTTGCACACTAGCAAATTGCTGCTCCAGAGAAGTTCAGGAGTGGTAGTTGTTTCTCAACTGCATTTTACAGATTTTCCACATCAGCACACTTGCTGAATGGAGAAATTCCCTGGTGAGACCTCTGCTTGTACTACAATTGCATTGGCTGTGTTGAGAGAGGGTGTGTTTGGACACAGGTAAGGAGGATGGGCCAAAAGGGTCCGGATCCCAGCTCTCCTGAAGCGCCATCAGCAGGTAAAACCATGAGTGTTTTGTGCATGGTATGTGCTTAATAGCTGTGCATTACTAACATCAACTCCTGCTTTTCAGCATCTTCCGCATGGCAACCATTGTCCAGGGCTGTGAGTAGGTGCTGAGTGTGATGGGTCTTTGCTCTCATAGGAGCTTACAACAGGCAATGCGGTGTGTACGAGCTCACATGAAGCAGGGAGAGAAAGGGCACAGTGGCACGTGACAACCACAGGGGTGTGGAAAGAGAGACACCAAAGGGGTTTAGTGGAATTTAGACTGAACCTTTTTTTTAAAAGAAGATATCTGAAGACAGGCAGTACAACCTGAGCAAAATTCTGAGCTTGGGGAATGAAGGCAAGCAGTGGGCAGTGAGGAGACCTGCCTGTGGCAGAAATGTCTGGTGAATTTGGCCAGGCATGTCATATATATGTACTGTATATTTTCCCCCAAAGAATTAGGAAAACCCCATATTACTCTCTACCTATCTCTTTCATAGCACAATTAGCCGTTCTTACACTTGCCTGCTTATTTATTTTTCTCTCCAGGGATGTCATATTGTTTTTAGAATAGATAGTTTCTTATTAATCTGTGTATTCTTACTTCTAGCTTAATGTCCAACATGGAGTACATGCTCAACAATTGCTGAGTGAATGAATGCACGAATGAATGAATGAATGAATTGGTGAATGATCTAGTGAGTGGATACAGGATGTAAGTAATTTACTTTTCATTTTCATATGCACCTTGAGTGAAAAGGACAGCTTATATAAACAACAGTTTTTATAACGACTCTGAGTTTTGCTGTTTGCAAATGCTGGTTATTACTATTCATAGAGATAGTATATTTATCTATTTGCCTCTCATACAGTTTTCTCTTCAAATTTAAAAAGACTGCCAAAATTAACACCAGACTTTGGGTTGAATTACAGACACTTGGTTGGCTTGTAAAAGCTTGTGCCCTAGGAGCAGTGAGGATTTGCAAGGAAAAGATGTGGTACGACATTTAGTTCATACGGTCTGTCTGATTTACACTGTTCCAACTACTTTGGTTTATGCTACTGCTCTTACCATCTTATTACAGACACTCATTCATTTCTCTGTTCAAGCACTAAGTAAACAAAGGTGAGTAAGACTACCTGCCCTTGAGACCTGGTGGCTGAGTATATCAGTCAGGATCAATAAAGAAACAGAAAACACAGAAAAACTTTAAACAGATTTTTAAAAATACGTGCAATGAAATGAACAGCTCTAAAGTATACGATTCAACAAGTTTTGGTAATGTATGCATCCATGTAACTAACACACCACAATCATATTATAGAACATTCTTACCAACCAGGAAGTTTTCCCTACACCTAACCCCATCTCTTCTTCCTATAAATCCTCACGTCCTCTAAAAATCCAGTGTCCTAACATGTATTACCACAGGTTGGTATGTCTGATCTTGAACTTTTTAGAAATAGGATTATACAGCACGTGGTCTGTGCCTGGTTTCTTTCATTTAGCATTATTTTTGAAGTTTATTCATGTTCTTATAAGTTCCTTCTTTCATGGATGAGAAACATTCCATTGTATGAAAATAAGACAGTTTTTTTAATCCATTCTCTATTAATGGACACCTGGACTATTTCAAGATTTTGGCTATCATAAATGCAACTGCCATGCACATTCTTATGCACTTCATTTGTGAAAATATATTCTAATTTCTCTTGGGAAATGTTGGACCATAGGGTAGGGTTTTCATGATGGTTAACATTGTACAATACTGTCAATGTTTTTTTTCCAAAGTGGTTGTAACATTTTATACTATCACCAGCAATTTATGATGGTTTTAATTGTCCCATGTACTAGTCAGCATTACGTTTTAGCAGGCTTTTTCACGTTAGTCATTCTGCGGGTTCTATAGTGATATTTCATTGTAGTGCTAATTTGCATTTCCCTGGTGGTTAATGATGTGAGCATCGTTTCATGTGTTTTGTCTGCCATTCCTGTGTATTCTTTTGTGAAATGTTTGTTCACATATTTGAATTAGGTTGTTTGTCTTTTTATTATTGATTATAAATTCCTTTTATATTTTGGACGTAAGTCCTATGTCAGATATATGTATTATAAGTATATTCTCCAACTCTGTGCCTTTCTTTTTCATTTGCATAACTATGCTTTTTGATGAGCAGATGTTTTAAATTATGTTGAAGTCCAACTTACCAGTTATTTTTCACTTTACAATTAATGGATCTTGAGTCATTTTAGGCAATCTTTGCTTACCATAAGATTGTAAAGATATTATTCTTTTTTTTTATAAATAAGTTTTATAGTTTTTGTTTGGCTTTAGTATACAACCAATTTAATTTTTGAGTATGGTGTGATGCAAGGGTAAATGTTTGCATTTTTAAATAAGTTAATTATACAGCACGTGGTCTGTGCCTGGTTTCTTTCATTTAGCATTATTTTTGAAGTTTATTCATGTTTTTATAAGTTCCTTCTTTCATGGATGAGAAGCATTCCATTGTATGAAAATAAGACAGTTTTTTTAATCCATTCTCTATTAATGGACACCTGAACTATTTCAAGATTTTGGCTATCATAAATGCAACTGCCATGCACATTCTTATGCACTTCATTTGTGAAAATATATTCTAATTTCTCTTGGGAAATGTTGGACCATAGGGTAGGGTTTTCATGATAGTTAACGTTGTACAATACTGTCAATATTTTTTTCCAAAGTGGTTGTAACATTTTATACTATCACCAGCAATTTATGATGGTTTTAATTGTCCCATGTACTAGTCAGCATTACGTTTTAACAGGCTTTTTCACATTAGTCATTCTGCGGGTTCTATAGTGATATTTCATTGTAGTGCTAATTTGCATTTCCCTGGTGGTTAATGATGTGAGCATCGTTTCATGTGTTTTGTCTGCCATTCCTGTGTATTCTTTTGTGAAATGTTTGTTCACATATTTGAATTAGGTTGTCTTTTTATTATTGATTAGTAAAAATTCCTTTTATATTTTGGACGTAAGTCCTATGTCAGATATATGTATTATAAGTATATTCTCCAAGTCTGTGCCTTTCTTTTTCATTTGCATAACTATGCTTTTTTATGAGCAGATGTTTTAAATTATGTTGAAGTCCAACTTACCAGTTATTTTTCACTTTACAATTAATGGATCTTGAGTCATTTTAGGCAATCTTTGCTTACCATAAGATTGTAAAGATATTATTCTTTTTTTATAAATAAGTTTTATAGTTTTTGTTTGGCTTTAGTATACGACCAATTTAATTTTTGAGTATGGTGTGATGCAAGGGTAAATGTTTGCATTTTTAAATAAGTTTATCTAGTTCTAGTATCATTTGTTAAAAAGATTATCTTTTTTACCGTTGAATTACTTTGTCACTGTAAAAGTAAAGAAACAACCAAAAATCTCAATTGATATTTTGGCAGTTTAAAAAAAACCTCAAACACATCTATGTTCAGAGATACACTCTTCTATTCTACGGACCTAATTGTTTGTCCTTAGGCCTATACTATATTATCTTCTACTATAGCTTTATAGTAAGTCTTGAAAGACAATAGTGTGAGTCTTTTGATCTTTTCCAAGATTATTTTGGATATTCTGGGTCTTTCATCTTTCCATATATTTCAAAATCTATGTCTTGATTTCTACTACGGACCTAATTGTTTGTCCTTAGGCCTATACTACATTATCTTCTACTATAGCTTTATAGTAAGTCTTGAAAGACAATAGTGTGAGTCTTTTGATCTTTTCCAAGATTGTTTTGGATATTCTGGGTCTTTCATCTTTCCATATATTTCAAAATCTATGTCTTGATTTCTACAAAAAGTATTTCCATATAAATTATAGACCATAATTACCAGTTTACATAGACAAATTTTTGAAATTTCAATGACTTTAAGTGTAGATCAAAGTCAGCAAATTTTTTTCTGTAAAAGACATGATCGTAAGTGTTTTAGGTTTTGTGAGCCATATACCGTTACTGTCACATATTCTCTTATTTTTTTTCAACCACTTAAAAATGTAAAAAGGATATTCTTAGCTTGTGGGCTGTATTTTTACAGGCAGCAGGTTGAATTTGGTTGTGAGCCATAGTTTACCAACTCCTAGTAAAGATCACTTAAAGACTATGAATATTTTAAAAAGTTGAGTTTTCCAGCCCATGAATATAGGATATCTATTCTTTTATTTGACACTTCTTTATTTTATCTCAAGTGGCGTTATGTACTTATTAGTGTTGAGATTTTGCACATGTTGTTACATTTATTAAGTATGTTAAGATTTTTAAATTATTTTTAATTGTGGTGAAATACAAATAACAAAATTTATTATCTTAACCATTTCTAAATGTGCAGCTCAGTGAGTGGCCTTAAGTACATTCACATTATTGGGCAACTATCACCACCATTCATCTTCAGAACTCTTCTCATCTTGCAAAAATGAAACTGTGCCCATGAAACACTAACTCCCCATTCCACCTCCCTCCAGGCTCTGACAACCACCATTCTTTACGGTTCTATGAATTTGACTAGATACCTCATACAAATAGTCATAGAGTATTTGTTCTTTTGGGGCTGGCTTATTTCACTTAACATAATATTCTTAATGTTCAGTTATATTTTAGCCTGTGTCAGAATTTTCTTCCTTTTTAAAGCCAAATAATATTTCATTGTATGTATGTACCACATTTTGTTTATCCATTAATCTGTTGATAGGTATTTAGGTTGCTTCCACTCCTTGGCTATTGGGAACCACGCTGCTATAAACATGGGTGTACAAAAATCTCTTTGAGTCATTCATTTCTTTTGGTTATGTTCCCAGAAGTAAAATTGATGGATCGTATGGTAATTCTATTTTCAATTTTTTGAGAAACTGTCATACATTCCCATCAACAGTGTACAAGGTTTCTAATTTCTCCACATCCTCACTAATACTTGCTCTTTTCTTTACTTTTTTACAGTAGCCTCTTCACAGGTGTGAGGTGGAAATGTCAATTTCTTTTGGTGCTATTTCAAATGAAATAATTTTCTGTTGAAATTTCCCATTGTTTGTTGCCAGTATATAGAAATACTGTATTCTCCAATCTTGAGAAATTTACTTACTATTTTTAGAAGTTTGTTTTGGTTTTCGGTTTTACAGTTTTGGCATACACAGTCATGGTATCTGTTAATAATGGCAGTTTAACCTCTTCCTTTTCAATACCTATTCCTTTTAATTTTTGTCTATTCACCTTGTGAGAATGTATGTTACAATGTTGATTCAAAGTGGAGAGAAATGATTGATACCCTTGCCTTATTTATGATCTTTTTGTAAAAAGCATTCCAAATTTTGCCATTAAATATAATATTAACTGTAGTGTTTTTGTAGGTTTTCTTTATCATATTGAGAAAGTTCCCTTCTATTCCTAGTTTGCTGTTTTTATTATGAATGGATATTGACTTCTATAAGACTTGTTTTTTAAATTTTATTTTATTGTGGTGAAAACACTTAACATGAGATCTACCTTCTTACATTTTTAAGTGTACAATGCTGTATTGTTGACTGTAGGTACGATGCTGTACAGCAGATCTCTACAGCTTATTCAACTTGCTTGACTGAAACTTTATGCGTGTTGATCTGTAACTCCTTATTTCCCCTTCCCTTTAATCCCTTGCAACCATCATTTCACTCTTTGGTTCTATGAATCCAAATATTTTAGATACCTTATATAAGTAGAATTATGTAGTATTTCTATTTTGTGACTAGCTTATTTCACTCAGGATAATGTCCTCAAGGTTCATCCGTATTGTTGCATATTGCATATTTTTCTTCTTTTTAAGGATGCATAATGTTCTAATGTGTGTATGCCACATTTTCTTTATGCATTCATCTGTTGAAGGACATTCAGGTTGTTTCCACATCTTGGCTGTTGTGAATAATGCTGCAATGAACATGGGAAGGCAGACATCTCTCTAGAACCTGACTATAATTCTTTTGGATAAATCCCCAGAAGTGGGGTTGATGGATCATATAGTACCTGTATATTCTTTATCTATTAAGATTATAATTTTTTTCTTTATTTTTTTAATGTGATGATTAACATTGACATATTTTTGAATATCAAATCAATCTTGAATACCTGGGACAAGACCTGCTAGATTATATAATATGTCATACTTTTTAATATATTACTGAATTTGTTTGCCGCTATTAAGTAAGTAATTTTTGTTTTTGTTGTTTATATTCAACAGGGGTATTCGTCTATAAATTTATTTTCTGATAAAAACTTTCTCAGGTTCTGGTATCAGGATTATGCTGGCTCAAATTATTTAAAAAAAGAAAAAAAAGAGTTTGTTTAGGATTACTATTATTTCACTCCTAAAATTTTAATAGCATTAGCCAGTGTAATTATTTTATATTTTATTTGTGGAAAGGAGGTTTTCAATTTTAAGTTCGCTTTCTTTACTAAATATAAGGTTTTTAGATTTTCTATTTCATTTTGAGTCAGTTTGGTAATTTGTATTTTCGAGTAACTTGCTCATCATCTGAGCTGTCAAATTAAATTACAAAAAGTTGTCCATAACCATTATTAACTTTTCTTTTAAAGTCTGGAGAATACGTAGAGATATTATCCACTTTATTCCTGACAGTGACTTTTTTCTTTTTTAAAAAAAATTTATTTTGACACGTTGTAATTGCACATGCCAATGGGGTACAATCTGATGTTTTGATACATATACATGTCGTATAATGATTGGGTCAGAGTAGTTAATGCAACCATCACCTCATGCATCTATCATTTCTTTGTGGGGAAAATATTTAAAGTCTCTCCTCTAGCTATTTTGTAATACAGAAAACTTAACTGTTAATCATAGTTACCTTACTGTGCGATGAAACACCAGAACTTATTCCTCCCATCTAATTGTGATTTTGTACCCACCGGCCAAATTCTTGCTATTTTCCCTTGTCCCTCCTTTTTTTCTTTATTTTTAAAAAAATTTTTGATGAGTCTTGATTGGGTGTCTTCAATATTATTAATATTTTTAAAGAACCAAATTTGGGCACCATTAATTTGTCTGTTTTACTATTTTACTGATTTCTGCTTATATTTTTATTCTCTTTTTTCCACTTTGGATTTAACTTGCTTTTCATTTTCTCGCTTCTTAGGGTGGAAATATAGATAAATAATTTTCAAACTTTTCTTCTTTTCTAAAGTAAGTGTTTAAATTTATAAAATTCCCAGAAAGCACTGCTCGGTCTGCATTCCACAAGTTCTTATATGCTGCATTTTCATTATCATTCAGTTCAAAATACTTCCTAAACAGTATACCTTGCATTTTACTTTTGACCCATTTATTATTTTAAAGTATCTTGTTTAACTTTTAAATATTTGGGAATTTTTCTAATTTGCTATTATCGTTTAATTCTAATGTAATTATGTTGTGGCTAGAGATTATAAAATAAAATATATTGATCTCTTTATGGCTTGTTAAAATTTATTTTAATGGCCCAATGTATAATCTGTCTTGGTAAAGTTCCAGGTAAAATTAAAATAAATTTACTTTTGTTAGGTGTAATAGTCTATAAAGGCTAATTTTGCCAACTTGGTTAACAGTATCATTCACATATTCTGTATCCTTACTGTTTTTCTAATTGTTTTGTTGGTTACTGAGAATGGGTGTTAAAAATGGCCTGGAGGCCAGTGATTCACCTCACACCAATTAAATCATAATTACTGGAAACGCACCCCCCCCCAAGAAATTTTCATGTGTCAGCAGGGTTGAAAACTACAATTCTCGAGAAAAATAATTAGAATTACATGTAAAACCACAAAGCCAATATGATTCAAATTAGCAACATTAATTTAACGTCATATGCTTTGCTAAAGCAACCTTACTAGTGTTGGCTTTAATAGTGGAAAGATGTAGCCTCAGGTTCTGTTACATCTTTAATCTGGTTTTGTATTTTGAATTCAATAATATTTATTCAGAGATCTCCTTTTCTATATGTGTGTTCTACTAAATTGTAATAATAATAGCATTGTTGGTTGGTCAAGAATAATTATATTCCATCCTTAACCAAAATTCTGCCAGCAAGCGATTCTTGCATGCTAATTTCAATGAATGCTAAAGTTCAAATTTTAATTGAACATTAGCATTAGTATTTAATCATTACCTCCTTTCCAGATTATGGAGGGTTTTTAATTTTCTCTGACTGGTTTGTAGACAAACAAAAGTTTTCTCAACCCACAGCAAGAACACTGTATTTTGGTAGAGCTGGTCCCCTTTTGGTGCGTTCAGTGGACACTCACTCCTTTCCCCCTCCACTGACCCTTTTCTTTGTCATTCATAGCATGATCATTAGGGGGCCTGCTTGAAACTATCAGAATACTAGCTAAAAAGGAGTTCAGAGGCTGGTGCTTTGAGGTGAGATAACATTCGGCTCTTAACCCTGGCTGCTACAAATACCATTGCTTGATTCAGATTTATAGTTTCTGCAGAACTGGAAGTCTGTTCAAATTGGTCCCTAACCACACAACCATTAGACCATCAAGCGAGGGATAACGTTTTAAGCAAGGATGGTGACCTTGCTGGACTTCAGGCAATGGAAAATGTCCAGAATCCCCTACCAATGGCAGAGCCTATATGCTGCTGTGTGTGTGTAAGTAGGTGTGTGTCAAGCATTTGAACAGGCCTTGCAGGTACTACATACATCACTTCTTTAAGCAAGGATGGTGACCTTGCTGGACTTCAGGCAATGGGAAATGTCCAGAATCCCCTATCAATGGCAGAGCCTATATGCTGCTGTGCGTGTGTAAGTAGGTGTGTGTCAAGCATTTGAACAGGCCTTGCAGGTACTACATACATCACTTAAGAACTTTGTAAAATTGTTTAGTCTAGTTGAAGATAAGGTTAGGATTATAGTGTTATTAAAATCTGCCTTAGTACAATTATTTATGGAGTTGGGAACATAAAACTCCTCATTACTTACTTACTGCTGTATTTGCTACCAGTAAAACTGTGGCAAGAGTAAAAGGGTGTTAAGAGAAAGGTAATACATCAACCCCTGTATCAGTTCAACCAGAGAAACAGAGCCACTAAGAAATGTGGAGGAATTTATTGCAGAGAATTGGCTTACATAATTGTGGGAGTGGGATGGATATTCTCTGTAAGGCTGTTGTTTTTGCTTCTGATACTGGAGCTTGGAGTCCACCTGACAGACAGGCAGAAAGGGAAGACAGATGCAAAAGGGGATAGATTTTGAGTGGGCTGGAACCCACAGCATGAACTGAAATCCCAAAAGTGTCGATTGAAACACACATCGATTCTTCTTACCTCTGACCTTGGTGCCATGGGTGTCCTTCAGAAAACTGTACCCTTCATCATGGAACTAAGCACACACATGTGGCCCAGGAGTCAGGAATTTGAAGAAGGATCCAGGGAAAGAGGGGCGGGCCCTGCTGCAGCCTCACGCTGGTGAGGTTGGTCAGTGATCAGTCACAATGATGGAGCTACAAACTGGCTATTTATTTTCTTCTGTCCTCCACATCCAATAAGAAACTCCTCTGTGGCCCACCCTAACTGAAAACATGCAAGAAAGCAAATTCTGGCAAACATGGTTTAGCCTAGCCAAGTTGACATATTATAAAGCCACCAGGCAAATATCATGTTTGACTAATAAGATTTAGTTTCATTAATAATTTTTTCATGCAATCTTGATTCAAAACATATTAAGTGCAGGCATTTGTAGTAAATGCTGGGGAGGTAATGGGATGGGGCACCTGGAATTTACATTCTCACAGGAGTCTGACTTCAGCCAGTTTATACCACAGTCGTGTCCATCGACCTGAACTCAGTAAAAAGATGATCTTAAGAACTAATGCAGACCCTCAAATCCTGGCTTGGAATTCCATGATTATGTGGTCATAAAATGATCCTAAATACTGTATATTTTTGGATTATTACTAAAAGAGAAACAGAACAATCAAAACCGTTGTTTTTGGTTAGAGATGTCATAGAAACTGCAGACTTCCAGTTTGAAAAGCAATTACTTCACATCATCGATATAACATTAATTCAGGCAATAAACCCAATATGCAGTTACAGAGTCTTGCCCTGTGCTGGGTAAAGTAATAAAGGCTGGGGCTGCAGAATTAAATCATAGGTTCTGTCTGCAAGGAGCACCCACAATCACAGGTAAATAATCATCTGTTAACAGAAAATTCTGTGATCGGGCAACATCACAGCATTCAGAGTCTTGGAGAAGCATTATTCTTTCTGAAGTTTTTCTGAAGCAAACTAGAGTGTCTATCCATCTCCCTCTACTCAATTGCCACTGCAGCCTAAAGAGAGAGCTGCTTGAATTCACAGCGAC
>NW_007730435.1:64367-75930 GCF_000696425.1 Galeopterus variegatus
GCATAATTCTCTCCAGTACTGAGTGCAAAACCTGATGCTTGGATAGTGCTAAAACAAAAAATCAAACCAAACCAAAGAAACAAACAACAATAACAACCACAACAATAAAAAGTGTATGAAGACTAAATGGATGTCTCTAGGTACTGGACACCAACAGAAAATATGTGTCAGGAATGGGGCAAACGGGGAGGGGAGGGTTGAGGAAGGACAAACTTCCTACTATTAAAGAGGGAAAGGATGCAGACATGGTTGATGGTAAAAGTGAAATCCACATTCTAGGCTGAGCTGCGAGGCCCGAGTAGGGAAGCCAGGAGCACCAATTTGCAAGGGAGGGAAAGGATGCAGACATGGTTGATGGTAAAAGTGAAATCCACATTCTAGGCTGAGCTGCCAGGCCCGAGTAGGGAAGCCAGGAGCACCAATTTGCAAGACATGGGTGCAGCTCCTTACAGGTCTTGAAGCACTGTAAGGCACATGGTCCCGATTGACGTTCACTCCTGTGCTAGGTAGGGTGAGTACCAGGAGTGTGCCTGCCTTGGGAACAAAAAAACTTAGATCTGCTTGTGTGTGACTGAATAGATGAATAGATACCCAGGTGACTCACCTGGTACATTTTAATGCTAAGGCCAGCGTTCTTATCGCCTTGACACTGAGACAGACTGGAATACAGAAGTCTGGTGGATATCAGAGACTCACAGGATCAAGATCGCTATGAATCAGTGGCAGGGAGTTTAAATGGCCTCTGTGGCTCTTAGATTGGAAAGTAAAACAAAATGAACCAACATGAAAAAACAAAACAAAAACATGACAAAAAATAAATAAATAACTTGAGCTGGAAAGGGGAATTTCTGAAAGGTGAGGCCACTCAGACCAGGGTACATGGCAGGAAGGCAGCCTGAGTGAGGCTTTCTGACCCAAGCCCATGTCATCTCTGGAATGAGGAGGCACAGCCAGCCAGGAAACCACCAGGAGGCCACAGGGTGTGCAGGTCTGGGCAGAGGTGGAAGGATCACTTGCCCAGTGGCAGGGCAGGGCACGAGAGAGTATATGTAACCAGCACCCTTGGAAGGCACAATCCGGTGTGAAGTACTCCTCAATGGCAATGTTCAAGTGAGATGCTACATCAGAGATCAGCTAGGTGGTCTTTTCTGAGCATTTTCTGCACAACGGACAGGGTATCCCTTGGGTTTGCATTAGTTTGAATTCTTCAGATATGGTCTCACACACTTCATAAAACATTTCCTACTCCTCAGGGCTCTCAAGCATCCTGTGACTTGGTATCCACCTAGGTATCCTCTAACCTGCTTCTCATGTCATTTCCTGAGGCAGATGGCATAAGAAAGCTTAAGTGACAGCTTCAGCTTGGTAGGGGAACTTACAGAATTCACTTTCTCTAATTCCTGCCCAGCCAAGCACCTTAGCCAAATAAATCCTGCTGGTACCTGAGAACACCAGTGTCTCTCAGCAGCTCTACTGCCCACCCACTTCTCCCCCCACCCAGTGGCATATATACTCAAGTTTCATTTTTTTAAGTCTTGCTTGAACACGGGTGATGCTTCCTGGAATTCTCAGAAAAAAACCTATCTTCGTTCTGGCTCAGGATTCAAGCTAAGACTGGCCTCTGAGCACGTGCTGCCTCCAGCCTCCACTCTGAATAAGTGTCTAGGGGAGGGAAATTTGAGGAGCAGGGAACTAGCACTTACTGAGTTCTTACACATGCCAGTCTCTGCGCTTAACACCATCTATTCACCTGCTTATCTATCTATCATCTATCTATTTAACTATCTCCATCCAATCTTTCTACCATCCATTACGTTAAATGATCGAGACACTGTTGTAGGGCTAAAGTAGAAAATAACTTTAATTTTTCTCTCTGCCACACATTTACAGTATTAAATGTGCTCTCTCTTTCCCATCCCTTGAATAACACTTTTGACACGTCTTACAAGTTTTTTAAGTTAATCTTATATAAAAGAAGACATTGTGAGATTGTTTCACGACTAAACTTTTCAGTCCAATATAATAATCAAAATTCTAAACTTCATTCAAATTTGAACCTCCTTCCTTCCTTAGTTCAGATCTTTTGGGGTCTGGGACTCTGTAGGGAAGGAGAATGTCAGCCCCTCTGCTCCTCAGCTTCCCCCTGGGGTCTAGATGGAAGGTTTTGGTAGGTAGGAGGGAGGAAAAGCAAGAGACAGGGTGAGATTGGCCATGAATTTCCATTGCTGCTCCCTCGTGAGTATTTACAGCTGAATGTTCCTCTTGTGAGGTGCTTTAGGGGTTCACCTAATACTCCCCGGGTTGCTGCCACCGTCCCTCTGACCCACAGACCCTAGAAGATGCAAATTCTCTAAGTTGCCCCCCCATGAATTTCCATTGCTGCTCCCTCGTGAGTATTTACAGCTGAATGTTCCTCTTGTGAGGTACTTTAGGGGTTCACCTAATACTCCCCGGGTTGCTGCCACCGTCCCTCTGACCCACAGACCCTAGAAGATGCAAATTCTCTAAGTTGCCCCTTTGATATCTTTCCCCACAGTTTGAGGCATGGAGAAGATATATCTCTTACTCACTCATGGAGGATGACACTGCAAAATCAACTCCGTCCAAAAATATTCTCAGTGACTTTCTCTCTTTAACTTTAACTCTTTCATACCCTCAATGTGAGTGATGGTCTAAAGCTGAATGAGCTGCTTTTAAAAACTTGCGTTTCATGGTTATCAGTTTGGAATATCATGGTACTCAACCTCTGTTCTTTTGTTTCTGGTGTTTGGTGCCATTTTCAACACCCTGGGTCATGTATTTTCTCATTAAGGTTCACAATTTTTGATTGCTATGAATAACGATGCTATGAACATTTATGTACACGTTTTTGTGTGGATATAAGTTTTTACTTGTCTCAAGTATATACCTCCAGGTCAAATTGCTGAGTCATATGATAATTCTGTGCTTCAACTTTCGAGGAATTTTCCCAAGGTGGCTGCACGATTCTAAATTTCCACAGACAGTGTATGAGGGTTCCAATTTCTCCTCATCCCCACTAACACTCGTTACTTTCTGTCTTTTTGATTATAGCTGTGCTAGTTAGGTGTGAAGTGGTATCTCAGTAGGGTTTTGATTTGCAGTTCTCTAGTGTGTAGATGTTGAGCATCTGTAGTGAATTCATATAATTTTATGTTGCCTCAGCACCCATTTTGAAAAGTCTATTTAGATCCTTTGCCCATTTTTTAAAATTAGGTTATTTGTCATTTTGTTATTGAGTTGTAAGAGTTATGCATATATTCTGGATAGAAGTCCTTTATCAGATATAGAATTTGTAAATATTTTCTCCCATCTTTTGGGTTGTCTTTCATTTTCCAGATGGTATCCTTTGAAGAATAATGTTTTAAATTTGATGATGTCCAGATTACATATTTTTTTCTTGTGTTGCTTGGGCTTTTGCTGCCATATCTAAGAAATAATTGCCTAATTCAAACTCGTGAAGTTTTCTAGCTGTGTTTTCCTCTAAGAGTTTCACAGTTTCAGTTCTTACATTTAGTTTACAACATTTAAGTCTTTGATCCATTTTGAGTTAACTTTTGTGGAGTTTTTGATTAAAAATATACTCATTCTAGGTATATTCATATTTTTTATTTCTTCTAGAGTCAGTTTTGGTACTTTCTGTGTTTCTAGGATATTTTCAATTTCATCTAGGTTATCTAATTTTTTAGCATACAATTGTTTATAGTATTCTCTTATAATTCCTTTTATTTCTGTAAAATTAAAATTATAATATGTGAATAGTAATGTTCTCTCTTTTTTCTGATTCTAGTAATTTGAGTCGTCTCTCTTTGCAACTTGGTTGAACTAGCTAGATGTTTGTCACTTTTGTTGACATTTTAACTGGCTTTGGTTTTGTAGATTTTCTCTTAGATGATTAAATCCACTATTTAATTTATTTCTGCTCTAATATTTATTATTTTTAAATATTTTCCTGCTATGGGTTTAATTTGTTGTCCTTTTTTTAGTTTCTTAAGGTGGGAGGTTAGATAACTGATTTCAGATTTTCTTCTTATTTTAATACAGGTGTTTACATTATAAACTTTCCTTTAAGCATTGCTTAAGCTATTTCTTATGTTTCTATATATTGTGCTTCCTTTTTCCTTTCTGTCAAAGTATTTTCTAAATTTCCTTGTGATTTCTTATTTGACCCATTGGACAATAGGGAGTGTGTGATGAAATCCATATATTTGTAAAATTTATTTGCTTCTGTTATTCATTTTTAGTTTTATTCCATATGGTTAGAGAACATACTTTTTATGATTGAAAAACTTTTTAATTTTTTGAAATATGTTTTTGGCCTAGCATATGATCTATATGAAGAATGCACTTGAGAAGAATGCATATTCTGCTGCTGTGGGTGAAATGTGTAGATATCCGTGAGGCCAAGTTGGTTTATGGTGTTTTTCAAGTATTCTATTTTCTCTTATTTTCTGTCTAGTAGTTTTATTCATTACTGAAGGTGATGTATTGAAATCTCCAACTATTATTGTGGAATTGTCTATTTTTCTCTTTAATTCTGTAAGTTTTTTCTTTGTTTATGCTGGATTTCTGTTGTTTCAGGCATATATATTTATAATTGGCACTTTTATCATTATAACGTGTCTCTAGTAATAATTTCTGTTTTAGTGTATCTATTAGTTTTCTATTGCTGTCATAAAAATGATCCCAAACTTATTTGCTTAAAGCAATACAATATTATTATAATTCTGGAAGTTAGAAGTCCAGTATGAATCTTATAAAATAGAATTTAAGTATCAGCTGAGCTGTGGTCATTTTGGAAGCTTTATAGCA
Source organism: Galeopterus variegatus (assembly GCF_000696425.1). Classification (NCBI taxonomy): domain Eukaryota; kingdom Metazoa; phylum Chordata; class Mammalia; order Dermoptera; family Cynocephalidae; genus Galeopterus; species Galeopterus variegatus. Next base: position 69,198 of record NW_007730435.1, read on the forward strand.
TAATTTTTTTTTTTTTTTTTCCTTTTCCAGCTTCTAGAGGATGTTTGCTTTCCTTAGATTATGGTTCCTTTCTCTGTCTGGATGGTAAATCATTCCAAACACTGCTGTTTTGGTAAATCATTCCAAACACTGCTGTTTTCATCACTTTTCCTATTTATAACTTTAACTGTGTCTTTGCTCAAGATCCTTAAGATCCTTAAAGTAAGTTATTTATTTGCACACCTGCAAATTCCTTTTGGCCACATATGGTAACATATTATCAGGTTCTGAGAAATACAATACGAACATTTTGGGGGGGAGATCCTCATTGTATCTTCCACAAAGTAGAAAGTCTATTTTGTCTGATATTAATGTAGTCAATCTAACTCAACCTGCAAATTCCTTTTGGCCACATATGGTAACATATTATCAGGTTCTGAGAAATACAATACAAACATTTTTGGGGGGAGATCCTCATTGTATCTTCCACAAAGTAGAAAGTCTATTTTGTCTGATATTAATGTAGTCAATCTAACTCATTTATGGTCACTGTTTACATGGTATCTCTTTTTCTATCCTTTTACTTTTAACCTATTTGTATCCTTGAATCTAAAGTTTGTCTTTTGTAGATAGCATATAGTTGGATTATGTTTTCCTTTTTAATTCTTCTGCCATTCTCTGCCTTTTAGAACAGTTTATGACTTTACATGTAAATTGATAATGTAAGATTTATGTCTACCATTTTCCCATTTGTTTCCTATGTATTATGTCTTATATATTTTTCTCCTCCCTTCATTACTGTCTTTTATGTGTTAAATTGATGTTTTCCAGAGTAGCATTTTACTTGTCTTCTCATTTTTTTACTAGGCATTTTTAAGGTATTTTTTTTTAGTGGTTGCCCTGCGGGTTACAATTAATATCTTTACATATAACTATCTAGTTCAGACTAATGCCAACTTAATTTCTGTAGTATATAATAACTTTCATTCTATTTAGCTTTATACAAACTTTTCTCCTCTGTGGTATTATTGTTATACATATTACATCTTTGTGGAATGGGTGTTCATCAACAAAGATTTATAATCATTGTTTTATAAACTTGTTTTCTAAAAAATAAGATAGGAGATAAAACAATTACAAACAAAATAAATTTATACTGTGATTTATATTTACCTATGTATTTACCTTTATCAGTGCTCTTTCATTTTTTGGGTGAATTTAAGTTACAGTCTAGTGTTTTTTTCATTTTGGCCTGAAGGGATCCTTTTAGTATTTTGGGGGGCAAGTCTATTGTAACAGGTTCTCTCAGTTGTTGTTTATATGGGCACATCTTAACTTCTTCAATTTTGAAGGGTAGTTTTGCAGGCTATAGAATTACTGGTTGATAATCTTTTTCTTTTAGCACTTTGAACATGCCATCCTACTGCCTGCTAGCCTCCATGGTTTCTGAGAAATTCTTTGTTAATCTTATTGAAATCCCTTGTATATGAGTCACTACTTGCTGCTTTCAAGATTGTCTTTGTGTTTGGCTTTCAACAGTTTAATGATGTTTCTTAGATACAGATCTCTCTGAGTAGATTCTACATGCATGTATTAGTACATTTCTGTTGCTTATAATATAAATAATTGAAACTCGGTGATTTATAAAGAAAATGAAACTTATTGTTTATAGTTTCAGAGACTGGGAAGTCCAAAGTTCAGGGAACTCATCTGGTGAGGGTCTTCTTAGAGGTGGCTTTACAGCAATGCAGGGGTCTCATGTGGCAGAAAATGATAGAGCAGAGAGAGAGACTGACTTTCATGTGCTCTCCTTTTAGAGCCCTCAGAACCACACCCACAACAACCATTAAGCCATGAACTTAATCACCTCTTTTAGGCCCCACCTTTCAATTATCATAATAGGATTTCCCACCCTCGACAGTTACAGTGGGGATTAAACTTCTAATATTTGGATTTTGGGGGACATAGTTCAATCAATCCACAGCAATGCAGTTTGTTGAGCTTCTTGGATGCATAGATTAATATTTTTCATCAAATTTGGGAAGTTTGGGGCCATTATTTCTTCATATTCCTTTCTGACCCTTTCTTTCTTTTTGTCTTTCTGTGACTCTCATTATGCAAATGTTGGGTTTTTTTTTTTTTTTTTTTTTTTGATGGTAGGCTGCTGGTCTCTGAGGCTCTGTTCATTTTCTTCATTCTTTTTTATTCTGTTCCTCAAACTGAATAATCTCAATTGATCTACCTTCAAGTTCACTATTTTTTTTCTTCTTCCTGCTCAAATCTGTCAAAACTCTCTAGTAAAGTTTTTACTTCAGTTATTGTATTTTTCTACACCAGTTTCCATTTGATTCTTTTTTACAATTTACCTCTCTGTGATGATATTCATTATTTTATGAGACATAGTTCTCTTATGTTATGTAAGTTCTTCAGATGTGGATCTTTTTCATCTCTTGAACGTATTTATAATAGCTGATTTAAAGTCTTTACTATTTCTAGTGTCTGGGCTTCTTTAGGGATACTTTCTATTGGCTATTAACTTTTGCTGTGTATAAGCAAGCATTTCCTGTTTGTTTGCATGTCATACCTATTTGTTAAAAACTACATATTTTAAATAATATAATTTGGTAACTGGACATGAAATTTCCTCCCCAACCCATGGGTCGTTGTTGCTGCTCTTTGTTGTTGTTATTGTTTTTTGCTTTTTTAATGACTTTTCTGAACTAGTTCTATAAAATCTGTGCTCTTTGTTGTATGTTTTCACTGAAGTCTCTGTTCTGTTAGCTTAGTGTCCAGCTAATAGTTGTGCAGATATTCTTGAGTGCATAGAACTGATAGTTTTCTCACTATTTCTCAAAGGACTCCATGTGCATGCTGAGTCCTATCTTCAACACTCAGCCTGGGAATTAACAGCTCTGATTTAACCTTCACTTTATGCTTGCCTAGAGCCTCAGGTCAGCCCAAGTTTTGAATTTAGGGCCTTCTCAGTCTTTTCTTAGAATATGGATGCTCTAGGCATGCATATAACCTAGTTGGATGGTGCCAGTCTAGTAGGTATTTGAGGCATCATGGTGTGATGTGATTTGAACAGCACAATATGATATTGATACTGATCTTAATATTTATCAGCTGTCTCATCTGGAATAAATAAGTTAACCTCTAGGTATCAGGGATCTTCTGAATTCCCAGGAATATATCAGAGCTTTTCAAAGCCCTTATAAATATCTGATTTCTCAGATCTTCCTTTCAAGCTTTTTTTTCTTTTGGTTAGCTTTTTGTTTGTTCCTACTGTTCTCTACTGCCTCAGGCAGTTGTAAAGTTAAAAAAAAATTCCTCTGATTGTTTTCAACAAATGCCCTTGGAAAAGGGTTTGCAGCGCTGGTGAGATATGAGTCAGGTCAAATAAAGACATCCTTATAAGAAGGGTCTCCTAACAAACTACCATACAGGCAAAATAAAGACAGTTCTCTGGGAATGGGTCTTTGAAGAAGCTTCAACACCATTCCTGTGCCCACCAGGCTGCTGGTTTTCACTATGATTGCAGGTTACTGTCTTCAAGGTTAATGTGGAGCTATATGTTAAAAACTGCATATTTTAAATAATATGAGAATAGGCAAGTTAAAACACCACAAAGCTCTCTGTTCTTACTGAGGTTCAGCTGTTTTCTTGAATAAATGTGCTTCTTGCATTGCTGTAACCCTCTGGTTAACTTCCAGAGTTCTGAAAAAGTTCATCTTCACAATTTTCACTTGTTTTCTTATTGGTCATATGGAAGAGATAATTTTCAGCCATTTGTGCTGACATCTAGGGGTTACATTTTGAGGGATGAACACGAGTTAGGGAGAAACAGTGATGCCAGACTGAAGAGAAAAATGGAAGTTGAAAGAAAATCCTTTACAATTCTCACTCTCTGAACCTTTTCTGTTTCATATAGTAGTCACTGGCCACATGTGTCTATTTACATTTAAATTAATTAAATTAAATTTAAAATTCAGTTTCTCATTCACAGTAGCAAAATATCAAGGGCTCAGTAGTCACATGAGGCTAGTGGCTACCATTTTGAAGAGCACATATATAGAATATCTCCATCATTGCAACATGTTCTGTTGGACAGTGCCGATCAAGTGTTTGTGGGGGGCATCATGGTGTGATGTGACTTGAACATGACAATATGAGGTTGAGAATGGTCTTAATATTTGCCAACTGCCTCATCTAGAGTAGGTAAGTTAACCTCTCAATATCAAGGATCTTTAAGCAGTAGGGAATATAACTACTTAGTCAGAGAAGCACATGTGAAAGCATCTTAGCCCAGATTCTAGCACATGGTAGGTATTCAGTAAATGTTGCCTCCACTCCTCTCCATATATACATAAACTCACACCTTTACCTTCTCTTGTAATATTTGCAACAGGAACTGTTTTCTATTCCTGATAACACGGGATGCTAGTCTCCCTCCATGTGAGCAGGTATAGATAAGTGGTGGAGAGAAAACAGCAGCATGAACAGTCCACAACCCTCAGAGACATAGAAGGTTACCTTTCCTTAATGGTCCACTCATTTACTTTTGGAGGGTAAGGCTGGACCTCGCTGTGGGTCCCCTCTGTTGTTATTTTTAGCTCTCATGGTTTTTCCTGTCCTTTGATGAACCAGCTTCACCTTTGGTCTGGGCCCCTCTCCATTCTGTGGCACTATCCTCTCTTTATAAGTCCCATCATCCCTAACTGGTCTCAGAGGAGAGTCTGATAATGTTTCCATTTATAGAAGCAGATTTCCGTAAGTAAGTGATATTTTCTCTTTTATAATTAAGCATGCATCTTTTATTTCAAATTTCAATTTAATAAAATATAAATCCTGGCTATTTGAATATTTTCATAAGAACTCTCATTTATTAAGAAATAAGAAATGCATCTTCCTTATTGCTAATAAAAACAAACTCTTCCATGGCAATATTTTTTCCTTAGAATCCTTAAACTAGAAGAAATAGGACCGGACACTAAAAGCCATGGATTTTTTACTAGTGCATCTTAATGGTCACTTTGAGTCTGAATGAAAATGAATATTCCTTACGGGATAACTCCGAGGATTTATTAAGAAAGGACAAGACTGTCAACAGTGATATAACTTCACTATTAAGCTGGAATTTCTCAGTAGAAGATGCACCTTGGCTTTTCGAGGGACTAGGCTCTCAAAGGATGGAGCAATAACGTGTCTACCCTCTTCCACCTATCTTCTGAAAAATAAACAAAACCATGACCATGCTATGGAAGGTTCCTGTGAAGCTAAAAGCTCTTAAGTGAAGCTGCTTCTAAAACATTTGGGACTAGAGTATTTCAAAGTGTAATGAAAACTATACAGTTTTCCTTAATAAAAAAAAATGCATAGGATGTTTTCCAAGGGAAACAAAACATTACCATTTTTAGTATGTTGAAAACCTGCTACATTATTGTTTTATTACTTAATAAACTATTACTTAAATGACTGTCTTACATTGAATCGAGAGTTTCAACATTTCAAATGACTTTCTTGACCATTATCCCTTTTCTTCATAACCCTTTGAAAGAGGATGAAAAATTATATTAGTTATCTCTATTTAACAAATACAGACTGCAAAGCGATAGACAAGTCCTCAAGCTGAGAGAAAAAAGGAAAAAGGCAGTTTTTCTGCCTCACGGGTCAGAGAAAGTGAGTTGGCATCAAGATTAATATTTTAAAAATAACAGTGATTGCTGCTCATCTTTGCAGCACCCGACATACTGAGCACTGTATCGCGAATTCAAAGCAAGAAAGGGCAAGCAGGTAAAAATGCAAACAAAATAACTCAGGAGAAGAGTGGCAGGGTCCATTGGGTCTGTCATAAGGGGAAAGTCACACTTTGGACCTGTGCTCATCTTCATAGAATTCGAAGTGGGGAAAAAAGGAAAAAGAGAGGGGGGGGGAGATAATGCAGGGACTAAGGCCAGATAAGGAATTTGTTGAGCGAACTTCAATTAGAATTGGGTAATCAATAGGGATTCCCCATTTCATTGATGAGACCTAGAGTCAAAGTTGATTGGTCAATATTTTTCCCTCTGTTCTGTAGAATTAGACTTAGTTACAATCCCCTGATTACCCTGGTAGAGAATGCAGAGTGAAACCTGGCCCTAGCACACAACCTGTGCTTATGACTGATGCTGCAGCCACAGGCTACTGAGAGCTCCCATGAAAAGAATGTGATAATGCCTTGGTGGCTAAACTAGAGCAGAGGTCAGACTTCTGTCTTGATAATTCCCCTATTACTTCTTTAGAGACTACGCTTCACTATAGTGGAGTAGCATACACTACTATGGAGTTAGAAACAAGACCACAAGTAGAAGGGTATCGTGAAACTTTGTGATGAAAGAGTTTGAAACTTCCAAAAGCCTTGTTCAAAAATGTATGCCTTTAAGTTAAGTTGCAGACATCTCTAGCTTTGACCTTGATTTGGTAGATATTATGACACTAATAAATATCCTAGGTTTCTATCATTCAGATTGATCTCTTTGTTCTCTCTATCCTTGCTATTCAAAATGTGGTCCTCAGACCTGCAGCATTGGCATCACTAATGGAGTCTGAGAGAAATACCTAATTTTGGGCTCCATCCTAGACTACCAGATCAGAAACTGCATTTCTTTTTTTTTTTTTTCCTTTTTGTCTTTTTTCATGACTGGTAACGGATCGCAACCCTCAGTGTCACGCCTGTACCGGACCGGGACCAGCAACGGGATCACAACCCTCGGTG
>NW_007730435.1:76256-77740 GCF_000696425.1 Galeopterus variegatus
CAGTGTCACGCCCGGACCGGACCGGGACCAGCAACGGGACCGCAACCCTCGGTGTTGCGTCTGCACCTCGCTCAGCCAGTGAGCGGCCGGTCTGTATGTGGGATCCAAACCCTCAGCGGGAGCGCCGCCACGCTCCCAAGCAGCGCACTGTAGCAGTGCACCACCGGGCCGGCCCCAGAAACTGCATTTCTAAATGATCTCCAGATCTCTTGGATACATGTTTAGCAGACACTGATCTATACACTACTCCAGTATTCCAAGGGGCCGTAGTCAGTAAGGAGTTGGTCCTGGTATCCAGGCATGAGCAGATTGGTTAAAGGCTTCATTGGCCAAGTAGAGAAGATGGTTAAGTTAGATGATTCTGAGAAGGGTTTTTCTGCCCATCTCCAGCAGAGTGAGCCTGAAGGAAGTGAGGAACAGCCCTGGGAAAGACAAAACCCTCATAGTCCATTGCAGACACATTTGATAGGCCTTACATTTTGAGAACCGGATTCATCAACTTCAGGGAAAGTTGAGGGATTTTAGGGTTTAGTACAGAGAGGTAAAATGCTGTTTTGGTTTTCCACATTGACTTAGGCAAGATCCTGGGATAACAGCCATTCATAAGACACAAGAATTTTTTGTATTTTGTACATAACAGTGTTTGAAAAGAAAATAAAACATTGTCATTTTTTTGTGGATTTGCTTACATTTCAGATGGGATCAGCAGCAGTTTTCTTGGGTACTGCCATGTGTATTTCTCCTTCATAGTATTTTGTGTGCTTCTAACGACTGAAGTATGATTGGTCATCAGTTCCAGTTCCCCTACCTGTTTTGGCTGTGTGTCCCAGGAGGTCAGTGGCTCTGGGGGTCATGTTAACCAGTACATTTCCAACGGAGGTTTTGGAGCCTGAATACATTGATATTTTTTGATGTGCAGATAAATGGTTCTTACGTGGGATGGAGAGTACCATGACAGGAGAACAGCAGCTGAGGAAGTGCAGAGGAGGAAACCTAATAGTCTGAGGGATGAGTAAGAAAAGTGGTGAAGGAGGAAAGAAGGCACTTGAAGAGAAAGATGAAGCGGAGGTAGCTAAAGCAGAGTGGATGACGAGGAGGTGACGGGAGAGAAACCCGTGGTGCACTGGGTGGGCTGATGTAGAGAGTAGAGAGAAGATGGATGCCACTCTTGCTGTTGCTATTTAAGAGAAAAAAAAAATTTAAATCCTGAAAACCAGAGATAGCCTCCAAAAGACAGGCACATCCTTCTAGTCCACCAGACATCCGACATATATTGTATATTTTGTTATTGCTCTGACCAAAAACAGAAAAGTGCTAGCCAAACAGTGTACTTAGTAAATATGATTTGCAACAGTTTGGTTTATCATTTAATTACACTGTGTTTTAAAAATTATTAAACAAAGGTAATAAGAGAATTATAAGGAAAAAAAATCCTTAAACAGGTTGAACAAATTACCTGGCAAGTGAATTAATTGATACCAATT
>NW_007730435.1:79449-80941 GCF_000696425.1 Galeopterus variegatus
AATTTTTAAAGAACTAGAACATAATTAATGCTCATCTTTTTCTGAGTGTAATTAGAAGTAATAACTGTTGACTTGGATATAAATCGTTAGAGAAGCATTTGATTTGTGATTCAAAAGCCCTTTGACTACCTTGAAATATGATTGCTAGCAAGAGTTGCAAAGATAAATAGATGGCTATAAAATGTGTATCCATTTCTGCATGTTTTCAACCCTTTCATAACCAAAGTTCTGGCCATCATGCCCTTGCCTGGAGCAACTGATTTTCAAAAGGCCTCAGAAAGCACTTTTATGACTTTTAAAGCTCCTGTAAAAGTCCACATATTCCTGATACATCTCATCTTTCTACATAACACGTAAAGCCCATGTTTCCCCCACACCAGAGTTCTGATTATTATGTGTTATCTGTGTATGGATGTATCTGTCTATCNATCCGACATATATTGTATATTTTGTTATTGCTCTGACCAAAAACAGAAAAGTGCTAGCCAATCAGTGTACTTAGTAAATATGATTTGCAATAGTTTGGTTTATCATTTAATTACACTGTGTTTTAAAAATTATTAAACAAAGGTAATAAGAGAATTATAAGAAAAAAAAATCCTTAAACAGGTTGAACAAATTACCTGGCAAGTGAATTAATTGATACCAATTCCAAGCAACGAATTAAAGTACTAATTACTCCATATCACCATGGATTACATGGGGAGTGGGTAAGTTTATTTACTACTATTAAGGGCTTTAATTACTGGAACAGCAAAATTTAATGAATTCTGAAATGTTCAGCATTAGGTACTTCTGTTTGTCATACTTAAAACCCTTGATCTGTACAAGGTTCTCCACACTCAGCCTGTGAACAAAATGACCTTGTCTGCAGGGTGCAGGCCTGAAAGCAAGGAGAGGCAAGGCAGGAAGCCCAGATGCACCTGCTCAGGAGTGAGGATCTAAGCTCCATTTGGTTATAAATCCTTATAGAGACTCTCTTACGAGCTGCATACTGTCAATTGACACCAGAAGTTGGGTTTGGGGGACAGACAACACACGAACTGGAATTATGGGCTGAGATTTGAGGCTTGTCTCCATCATTAAGAGGCTGTGAAGCCTTACATAGGTAAATACCCCAATCAGGGCATTAGTCTCCCAGCTTATAAAATTCTGGCATTTGACAATGTGATTTCTCAAATTCCTTTGTTCTCTGAAGTATTGTGTTACTAATATTATGTAACTAATATCACTTTGTAACCATCCAGCATTATACGTTATTAGTTTCTGTACTAATAATCACATAGCACTTTAAGTTAATAAATATTTTTAAGATACATTGCCTCATTCAACATTTTGTCCAGGATGCTGGGTTGGGAGGACTTATTTTTCCTTATTTCAGTAACTTTTGTTTTTGGAAAAAAGACACACACAAACATGTATAGTATAACTAATTTTTAAAGAACTAGAACATAATTAATGCTCATCTTTTTCTGAGTGTAATTAGAAGTAA
>NW_007730435.1:82205-88813 GCF_000696425.1 Galeopterus variegatus
TATAAGATTATAATATTGTATTTTTACTGTACCTTTTTTATATTTAGAATATTTAGATACACATATACTTACCATTGTATTACAAATGCCTGCAGTACTCACTACAGTAACAGGCTGTACAGCTTTGTAGCCTAGGAGCCATAGACTATATGCCATATAGCCCAGGCATGTCGTAGGCTAGACCACCTAGGTTTGTACAAGTACACTCTGTGAAGTTCACACAATGATGAACTCACCTAACAATGCATTTCTCAAAATACATCCCTGTCATTAAGTGGCACACGATGGTATATAATATATACACTTATATAATATGTATTATGTCTTCTATATAAAACTGTTGTTGTAATTATAAGCTTGATATTGCTGTACTTAGCTTAGCACAGGCATGTTATAAATTTAAATTTCATTACCCAAGGTTTTGACATGCTCTTATTCCATATAACAGTACAACATCAATCTATGTTTTGATAATCAGTTTGTATGAAATTAATTAACATGCAATCATATACTTGCTTTATGATTCACAGGGAAATTTTCTTTTATCTTATTATTAAGAAAAATACATTGATAATTGTAATCATCTGGCATTCTATGTTAGTTTCTATATAATTGGTTTTTTTGAAGAGTTTTTAGCAAATAAACAATTTGGCATTTAACTAATAAATTATTTTCTGGTTTATGCAAAAGTCTTATAAGGTGCAATTATGTTTGCATATGGCAAATGGTAGTTAATTTAAGAAGAAATAATTTTCGGCTATAAATTTTGTCTCCCCAAACACATTTACTTGTTCTCATTAAAATCTTCTTTATTATACCCCATATAGCTAGTGATTACTATCACTAAATGCTTATGTCATTACTTAAGATGTTAATCTTCACTGATATTGTTGTTTTACAAAACTCTCCCCCAACTACACTATAACCCATGAGGACAGGGACCACATCATATATAGAATTCACTGTTGCCACAGACCCTAAATAAAACACACCATGAAGAGCAGCCATTAATCAATGTTTGTTAATGGTGACCCTCATTCCTGTGTATAGACCACACTTACATATCAATCTCTTCCTCTGGCAATCACTATCCTTTCTTTATCTATGAATTTGACTATTTTAGGTATTTCATATGTTACTTTATATATTTGTCTTTTTGTATCTGGCTTATTTCATTTGGTGTAATGTCTTCATGCTTCAACCACGTAGCATGCATCAGAATTCTATTTTTTTAAGGCTTACTGACATTCCTTTGTATTTATGTACCACATTTTTTCTATCCAGTCATATATCAATTGATCTTTGGGCTGTTTCCAGATTTTGTCCATTGTGAATAATACAGATATGAACGTTGGCGTACAGACATCTAAATCCCTTCTTTTAACTCATTGGGGTGTATACCCAGAAGTGGGATTGCTGGATTATATGGTAATTCTATTTGTAATTTTTTTGAGAAACCCTCATACTGTTTTCCACAGTGGCCACACCGTTTTACATTCCCACCAGCAGTGCACAAGGCTCCAATTTCTTAATATCCTGGCCACACTTGTTATTTTCTGTTTTTTTGTTTTGTTTTGTTTTTTGGTAATAGACCATCTACTGGTATGAAGTGGAACCTTATTGTGCTTTTTGTTTGCATTTCCCTAATGATTAATAACATTGAGTTTCTTTTTATGTGCTTAATGAATATTTGTATATCTTAGAGAAATGTCTATTCAAATTCTTTGCCCATCTTTTAATTGGGTTGTTAATTTTGTTGTTGATATGTACTCATTTTTTGATTGGTTTCTTTCACTCAGCATAATTATTTTGTTATTTGTTATTTGTTATTTGTTTTGTTATCTTGTTATATGCTTTCTAGTGCTGAGCAGTATTTTATTATATGGATGTACCATGGTTTGTTTATCCATTCATGTCTTGATAAACACATAGGTTGTTTGCAGCCTTGAGTCTAGGGTAAAGTTTTCCCCACAGCTTTAACAAGATCCTCCTGAGTATTCTGCCCAATGCACAACAGTTCTCTGGGTATCCTTGGACCAACCCTGTTCCCTCTCCCTTTCTCATTTGTATTTCTCAAGAATAACTGTGAAATGTGCTGGGAATGCAACATCCTGAGATAAGGAAGAATTGTCTGGAACAGCCTAGGGTCTACTCCTGTCTCTCCTAGAACAGATGTTCTACAATACCTTAGCCCAGCAAGTCCTGTTTCCCCAGGGGTAAGAAGTCCAGGGTGGACTACTTCCAGGGTCCTGCAGCTGCTGTGCAAGTGGGGATCTTGCAGATGAGACTCCATCTTTCCTGGGCAGCTTTCCTGAGATTTGGGAGACTGGCTTGTTATTAATCTTAGGCTTCAGTTGTCTCTTGTTGCCTATCTATAAGTCATAAACCTGCTTTATGCAAGGTTGTATGTGAGTATTGTCTCACCACACTTTCATAAATGATAAAAATTGATATAATCTGAGGTGCAGCGGGTGAGGTGTTTAGAATCTTCTCCTGGGATTGATACTGATGCACAATGAACCTGTTTCACACTCATTGTCCTGTGACTCATTGTATTTTCTAGTCTGTCGGGTGGAAACACGCACTATTCCCAGCCCTGTGTAAGCTATAAGTAATCTTCTCTCTAATCCTTTCAGGCTATTCTTTCCCAGACACCTTGTGTAGTTTTCTCTCATGCGTACATTGATTTGTACTCTGTTGAATACTGAAGATGGGGGTCATCTGCAGATACACAGTGTCCTATTTATAATTCTCTCTGTGTGTAGCTCTATCTTTTCTGGTACTCTGCCCTAAAAACTCTAGACCCCTAGGTCTCCGCTGACTCCCAGCCCTATCTTTTCTACTCGGGGGTCTCCCAGGCTCCTCCTGGTTTCTCTATTGTGAGCTGCGGCCTGGAATCTCTTTCAGGGCAGCAACGTAGGCAATTATAGGGCTCTCCTTGTTTTTATTTCTAACTCTTAGAGATCATTGCCCTTCATTTCTCGATCTCCAATCTATTGAAATTTATCTTTTCTCATATTTTTTTTCCATTCTAAGTTTTGTTTTTGGTGAGAAGTCAAATCTAATTCCTTCTACTGCAATTTGATCTGAAGCAGAAGCCATGACTTCTATAAGTGCTATTTGCTTCTTTTTATTGATTCTCCCTTTCTGGTGAGATTTTATATCTTGTCATCTACTTTCTTGGACATATAAATCATAGCAGTATTAGAGTCCATTTCTGGTAACTTAAAAGTCTGGATTCGTGAGCTTATTTCTCTGTCCTCTCTTTCTATCCCTCTCTTGGCACAGTTTCAGGGTTGGAATAGTAATTTGTAATTGAGTCCCAGACATTGTGTAGAGACAAGTTATAGAGATATTATATACCTTTATAGATGATTTAATTTTTACTAGGCAATTACAAAAGGGGTGGATCACAACACTGCTATCTGGGATCCAACTGTATAGAGATCACTTCTATCGGTTAATCATATCCTATTTCTGGTTTACACCGACTCTTTCAAAAGTCTGAATGGTGAGCTTGGGTGTTTATATAGGATTTCTCCTTCTTGCTTGGACCCGTATTTCTTTGTGTACATAGCACGATGAGGCTCCTCAAAGCTTTGCTCGGCTTTTTGTCGTTTTAAACATTTTTATTTATTATTAGAATATTCGTTTTTACAAATTGTGATTTTTTTATGCCCTTTGACCACTTCCTAAGCCCCCTCTCTCCCTCGCCCCCACCTCTAGTATCCTCAGGTTTGTTCTCTCCTTCTGAAAGTGAACGTATTGTGTGGTCTTTTCTTTCTTTCTTTCCTTCATTCCTTCCTTCTTCCTTCCTTCCTTCCCACCCTCCCTCCATCACTTTTTTACTAGCAGCCAGTTACTACTGAGAATATGAAATTTTTCTGTTTCTTTGTCTGCCTTATTTCACTGAACATAATTTTCTCCAGACTCATCTATGTTGCTGCAAATGACAGAATTCAATTTTTTTTTATGGCTGAGTAGTATTCCATTGTGTATATATCCCACATTTTCTTTATCCAGTCATCCATCAATGAACACTTATCTTGGCTATTGTAAATAGAGCTGCAATCAACATGGGAGTGCAGGTATCCCTCTGACATGATCATTTCCATTCCTTTGGGTATATACCCAGTAGTGAGATTGCTGGATCATATGGTAGTTCTATCTGTAGTTGTTTAATAAACCTCCATACTGTTTTCCATACTGGCTGTGTTAATTTATAGTCCCATCAACAGTGTAGAAGAGTTCCTTTCCCTGCATCCTCACCAGCATTTGTTATTCTTGGTCTTATTAATAATGGCCAGTGTAACTGGGGCAAGATGATATCTCAGTGTGGTTTTGATTTGCATTTTTCTGATGACTACTGATGCTGAGCATTTTTTCATGTACTTGTTGGCCATTTGTATGTCACCCTTTGAAAAGTGTCTACTGATATCCTTTAGCCAATTTTTAATTGGATTATGTGGGGTTTTTTTTTACTGTATACATGTTTAAGTTCTTTGTATATTCTGGTTATTAATCCCTTGTAGGATCTATAGTTTGCAAATATTTTCTCCCATTCCTTAGGATGTCTTTGTGCTCTGTTGATTGTTTCCTTTGCTGTGCAGAAGATTTTTAGTTTGATATAATCCAATTTTGCTTATTTTTTTCTTCTGTTGTCTATGCTTTTGGGTTTTTGTTCATAAAGTCTTTGCCCATTCCTAAATCCTGGAGTGTTTGCCCTATGTTTTCTTCTGGAGTTTTAAAGTTTCAGGTCTTGCATGTAAGTCTTTAATCCATTTTGAGTTGATTTTGGTATATGGTGAGAGGTACAGATCAAGTTTCATTCTTCTACATACCTAGTTTTCCCAGCACTATTTATTGAAGGGGCAGTCTTTTCCCCTAGGTAAACTCATTGTGCCCTTGTTAAAGATCAGTTGGCCATAAATACGTGGATTGATGTCTGGGTTCTCTATTCTGTTCCATTGGTCCACATGTCTGTTTTTATGCTAGTACCATGCTGTTTTGGCTACTATAGATTTTTAATGTAGTTTGAAGTGAGGAAGTGTAATGTCTCTGGCTCTACTTTTTTGCTCAGGATTGCTTTGGCTATTCCAGGTCTTTTGTTGTCTTATGAATATTAAGACTGCTTTTTCTATTTCTGTAAAGAATATCATAGGTATTTCATGGGGATAACAGTGAACCTGTGGATGAGTTTGGGTAGTATGGACATTTTTATTACATTGCCTCTTGCAATCCATGAAGAAGGAATGCCATTCCATCTTTCAGTGTCTTCTTTAGTTTCTTCAGTAGTTATTTATAGTTCTCATTGTAACGATCTTTCACCTCCTTGGTTACATTTATTCCTAGGCATTTTCTTTTTTTGGTGACTGTTGTGAATGGGCTAGCTTTCTTGACGTCTTTTTCTTCTAGTTTGTTGTTGGAGTATACTGATTTTTATATATTGATCTTGTATCCTGCAACCTTTCTGAATTTGTTTATCAGCTCTAAGCATTTTTTGGTAGACTCTCTAGGGTTTTCTATATATAGAATCATGTCATCTGTGAACAGAGACAATTTGATTTCATCTTTTTTGATTTGGATGCCTTTTATTTCTTTCTCTTGCCTGTTTGCTCTGGCAAGTACTTCCAATACTGTGTTAAATAGGAGTGTTAAGAGCGGGCATCCTTGTCTTGTTCCTGTTCTTAAGGGAAAAGCTTTCAGCTTTTCTCCATTTGGGATGATATTGGCAATTGGTTTGTCATAAATGGCTTTTATTGTATTCAGATAATTTCCTTCTCTACCTAATTTGCTGGGAGTCTTAATCATGAAGGGACATTGAATTTCATCAAATGCCTTTTCTGCATGCATCAATTGAGATAATCATATTGTTTTTGTCCTCAGTTTTGTGGATGTGGTGTATCACATTTATTAACTTGTGTATGTTGAACCAACCTTGCATCCCTGGGATGAATCCCACTTGATCATGGTGCATAATTTTTTTGATGTGTTGCTGTAATCTGATTGCTAATATTTTGTTGAGAATTTTTGCATCTATGTTCATCAAGGATATTGGTCTGTAGTTTTCTTTTTTTGTTGTGTCTTTGTCTGGTTTTGGTATCAGGGTCCTGCTGGCCTCATAGAATGAGTTTGGGAGAATAGCTTTTGTTTCAATTTTTTGGAAAATTTTGAAGAGAAGTGGTATTAATTCTTCTTTAAAAGCCATCTGGTCCTGGGCTTTTCTTTGTTGGAAGATTTCTGATTACTGCTTCAATCTTTGCATGTTATTTATTGGTCTGTTCTTTTCTATTTCTTCTTGTTTCTTTCTACATAGTTTGTATGTGTCCAGAAATTTATCCATATCCTCTAGGTTTTAATATTTATAGGTGTATAATTGTTTATAATAATCTCTAATGATTCTTCATATTTCTGTGGTATCAGTTGTAATGTCTCCCTTTTCATTTCTGATTTTTTTTATTTGTGTCTTCTCCTTTCTTTTCTTTTCTTTTTTTTTTTTGTTACCCTAACTAATGGTTTGTCTATTTTATTTATCTTCTCAAAAAAACCAACTTATTGTTTCATTGATCTTTTGTATTATTTTGGGGTCTCTATTCATTTAGCTCTGC
>NW_007730435.1:88948-91315 GCF_000696425.1 Galeopterus variegatus
GATCATGGTGCATAATTTTTTTGATGTGTTGCTGTAATCTGATTGCTAATATTTTGTTGAGAATTTTTGCATCTATGTTCATCAAGGATATTGGTCTGTAGTTTTCTTTTTTTGTTGTGTCTTTGTCTGGTTTTGGTATCAGGGTCCTGCTGGCCTCATAGAATGAGTTTGGGAGAATAGCTTTTGTTTCAATTTTTTGGAAAATTTTGAAGAGAAGTGGTATTAATTCTTCTTTAAAAGCCATCTGGTCCTGGGCTTTTCTTTGTTGGAAGATTTCTGATTACTGCTTCAATCTTTGCATGTTATTGGTCTGTTCTTTTCTATTCTTCTTGTTTCTTTCTACGTAGTTTGTATGTGTCCAGAAATTTATCCATATCCTCTAGGTTTTAATATTTATAGGTGTATAATTGTTTATAATAATCTCTAATGATTCTTCATATTTCTGTGGTATCAGTTGTAATGTCTCCCTTTTCATTTCTGATTTTTTTTTATTTGTGTCTTCTCCTTTCTTTTCTTTTTTTTTTTTGTTACCCTAACTAATGGTTTGTCTATTTTATTTATCTTCTCAAAAAATCCAACTTATTGTTTCATTGATCTTTTGTATTATTTTGGGGTCTCTATTCATTTAGCTCTGCCCTAATCTTGATTATTTCTTTCCATCTACTACTTTAGGGATTGGATTGTTGTTGTTTTTCTAGTTTTTTGAGGCTTAATGTCAGGTCATTTATTTGAAATCTTTCCATTCTTTTAATGTAAGCATTTATTGCAATAAACTTTCCTTTTAGTACTTCTTTTGCAGTATCCCATAGGTTTTGGTATGATGTATCTTTATTTTTGTCAGTTTCAAGAAATGTTTTGATTTCCCATTTAGTTTCTTCTTGGACCCATAGGTTGTTCAGGAGTCTGTTGTTCAGTTTCCATGCACTTGAGTAGTTTCCAGAATTTTGCTTGTTATTGATTTCTGTTTTTAATCCATTGTGGTCTGCAAAGATACTTGGGATGATTTCAATTTTTTAAAATTTGCTAAGACTTGATTTGTGACCTAGTATGTGGTCTATCCTGGAGAATATTTCATGTGTTGATGAGAAGAATGTGTATTCTCTAGGTGTTGGATGAAATGTTCTGTAGATGTCTGCCAGCTCCAATTGGTCTAAGGTATAGTTTAAACCCTGTGTTTTTTTATTGATTTGTTGCCTAAAAGATCTGTCTAATGCTGAAAGAAGGGTGTTCAGGTCACCCAGTGTTATTGTATTTGGGTNTTATATAATGACCTTCTTTGTCTCTTTCTATGGTTTTTGGTTTGACGTCTATTTTATCTAATATAAGAATAGCTACTCCAGCTCGTTTTCAGTTTCCATTTGCGTGGTATATCTTTTGCCTTCACTTTTAATCTGTGTTTGTCTTTAAAGGTGATGTGGGTCTCTTGAAGACAGCATATAGTTGGATCTAGCTTTTTAATCCTATCAGTCATCTGAGCCTTTTGAATGGGGCATTTTATCCATTTACATTTAGAGTTGTTATTGGTAACTATTGCTTTACTCCTGTCATTATATTGCTTTTGTTTAGATGTTTTAAACATCATTTGTCCCTTTCTTCCTCTTTTATTTTTCATCCTCAATGTCAATTGGATTTTTGAGGTGACATGATTTAGCTTCTTTCTCTTTCTTGTTGAATTTTGGTCTTAATGGCTCTTTCTTGTGAATCTGTAATATTGATTATCATTTTCCAGATTCTGTTTGCAGGCCTCCTTTGAGTATTTCTTGCAGGGCTGGTCATGTGGTAGTGAACTCCCATAGTTTTTGTTTACCAGGTAAATACACCTCATTTCTGAAGGATAACTGCACTGCCTATAGGATTCTTGGCTGGCAAATTTTTGTTTTAGTCTTTTGAATACATTATCCCGTTTGCTTCTGGCTTGTAAGGTTTCAGTTGAGAAGTCTGCTGTTAGTCTGATGGGGGCTCCCCTGTAGGTGACTTGATGCTTTTCTCTTGGTGCTTTCAGAATTCTCTCTATGTCTTTGAGTTTTGCCAGTTTGACTATCACGTGTCTTGGAAAGGGTCTTTTCGGATTGAATCTGTTTGGGGATCTTTGGGCTTTGTGGATCTGAAGATCTGCACCCCTTCCTATACCAGGGAAGTTTTCTGTTATTACTTTCTTGAATAAGTTTTCAATGCCTTTTCCCCTTTCCTCCCCTTCTGGAATACCTTCTGGACAAAGAATTCAGATGTTTGTGCACTTGAGATTGTCTGCTAGTTCTCCTAGATTTTTTCATTTTTTTAAATTCTTTTTTCCTTTTTATTTTTTATTTTTTTTGTCTGCCTGGGTTATTTCAAAAAGACCATCTTTGAGTTATGAATTTTTTCTTC
>NW_007730435.1:91735-93892 GCF_000696425.1 Galeopterus variegatus
TTTTTTTTGTCTGCCTGGGTTATTTCAAAAAGACCATCTTTGAGTTATGAATTTTTTCTTCTGCTTGCTGTAGCCAGCTGCTAAAGTTTTCTGTTCTGTTTTTTATTTCATTGAGAGAATCCTTCATTTCCAGGAGTTCTGTTATACTCTTTTTAAGGTTATTAATCTCTTTGTAAATTTCCTCCTTCATATCCTGGATATTTTTTTCTTGTTTCACGTGCTCTCTAGTTGATTCTTCTCTTATTTCTTGGAGTTTTCTTAAAATCAGTGCTCAGAGTTCCCTTTCAGACATTTCAGGGTTTTCTTATTCTATGGGGTTTGGTACTTGAAAATTACCATATTCCTTTGGTGGCTTCATATTTTCTTGTTTATTTGTAGTTCTAGTATTTTTGCGCTGATGTTTGGTCATCTGATAGAGCACTTATTTCTTCTATCAATCTGGAATGGGTTATGAGGGGGAAGACTTCCTCCTCAGTTTATAGGTTCTGCTGATGACTCTTCTTGTATTGATGCAGCTGAGTGTGCAGTGGCCGGCCTTGGCTCCTGTTTGTTCAGTGTGCAGGTTTGCACACTCGCCTAGGTGGCCTGTGGGGTGGGCAGTTGGGCCTACATCCTGAAGCTTCTTTCTGTTTGTTATTTAACTTCTCATCATGCTATGCTTAAGAAACTTCGGCAAATGCCTTGAAGGGAAACAAGGAATAGTGTATTTAGCTCACTTTCTGTGTTCTTCCCTCTTCTCGTGTACCATTTCCTTGGGAATCTTCAATCCCAAGTTTTATCTCTCCAATCCCATATAATTGTCAAAATTTTTGTTTGGATTTCTGGGCTTCTTTGGAGCAGCTTATGTTTGTCTTTTTAGACTCTAGCCCTGCAATTAGGTAACCAGCAAATACCTTGAGAGGAAAGCTATATAGATCATTAGGCTCACTTTCATACATTTCTCTTCTTTCAGAGATTTTGACTCCTTAAATCCCATATTTCTTGGTAACCACTTGAAGTCTTGAAAGAGGTGTGTGTGTGTGTGTGTGTGTGTGTGTTATATAGCTTCCCTATTTGTTCCTGATGGGAGAGTTGTCTTGATAAAAACTGGTGAATAGTAGCTGCAAGTCCTGGGCCAGGATACTGATTTAAATTTCATTTTTATTAACCAATAATTCAATGGTTTTTGAAAGTTACTCAAGCAGAAGACATTTTTGTTCCTTATATTAAAAATAGATATAGTCTATTTTATAGATTTGGTGTAAATGTAATGCAAGATGACTTCTTTGGAAACACTATATAACCTGAAAATTTCTAGAAAATATAATCACATGTTATTCGTAGCACCAGTAATAAGAAAGACAATAAAGTAATATTAAAAACAACAATGGTTACCATCTATTCCACATAAACTAAACTATATGTCAAATAACATGATGTATTTTATTTGTATTATTTATAACAATCTTCACAATAAATAACAGTTATTTATATTCTCATTGCAAGATAACATCGAACATGATCTTTTTACTTTACATTTATTTTGGTTGAATATTTTCCACAACTCCAAGTTCATCATTGTAAAAATAAGACTGAGGGTATAAAAATATAGGCACTCCTGCTTTCTAATATTTTGGATCCTTATTGTAATTTCAAGTCTTAGTTTTACCACTTCGAAGAGATATGACCCTGTTTAAGTACTTTTTCCTTCTGAGCCTCATTTATCTCATCTGATGAATAGGGATGACAATGCTTTTCTTACAGGGTTATTGAGTCAGAAAATATATCTAAAGCCCCTAACATCATGCTTGAAATATAGACATTATTCAAGATTGGTGCCACTGCCTAGCATTTGATTTCACATAAATATTTTAGCAAACATTTGAATTCACTTATAGTGATAGCCATCTTATTTCTAGAATTTTGTGGCACTCGTGGATCTAAGTTACCAAGAATGATAAATGTATTACTCACGGTTTTCCAGAGAGACAGAATCAATAGGATATGTTATAATTATATGAGAGGGATTTACTAAGGGAATTATCTCACGTGATGGTGAAGAAAAGTCCCATGATAGTCTGTCTGCAAACTGGATGCTTGTAGTGTGGCTCAGTCCAAGTCCAAAGGCCCCAAAACAGAGGAAGCTGATGGTATCCTTGGTGTACGTCCTGGAACCCA
>NW_007730435.1:94693-97347 GCF_000696425.1 Galeopterus variegatus
TTAAGGGTGGTCTTTCCCATTCAGTCCACTCAGACTCTTATATGAATCTCTGCTGGAAACACCCTCACAGACACATCTAAAAAGATAGCTTTACCAGATTTCTCAGCATTCCTTCATCTAACTAAGTTGATACCTAGAATTAACCTTCACAATAAACTACTACTTTGTTTTTAATTTGCATGATATGATCTTGGAACTTGCAATATCTCAAAGACTTGCATTGGTCTTACTTGTAGTACCTCAATAAATTATGGTATTTTGTACTCTGAATTTGTTCCCTCTGCTTGAAACAGCCCACCTACTTAGTTTTCCTAAATAATTCCTATGCTTTCTTTCAGGAAATTTCAAGTAAAACCTGCTCAATAATAGTATGAGTTAGAAAACTTACCATTCTTGGGACTTGATTCATTGCACAAATATGTCATTTACTGAAGTTGAATTGCTTTTTTTCATATGTCTTCATATCAGTTCACTTTCCATTATAAATTCTACTCCTCAAAATTAAAGACCGTGTTTTTCATTGCTGAATTTCCAAGGCTTAGCCAAGTGCCTGACACATGGCAGGTAATCCAAAAATGTTTCAGGTAAAAATAAAATAAAATAAAATAAAAAATAAAAGAATGAATGAGAATAAATGAATTATACAGTCTTAATATAAGCTGTTATACAGCTTTAAGTGAAGCTAATCTAATGTGTGTTAGGCAGCTATAACTAAACCCATGATTTCTAATCCTGACCACACTGCAGAATCTTCGGGGAAGCTTTCAAAATATGAAGTGCCTGTGGCTCTTCTTCAGAGATTCTGATTTACTTGGCTTGGGAGGACAGATTTCTGGAATTTGTATTTTTTGAAATCTTCCTGGGAGATTAAAAAGCATTGTCATGTTTGAGAAGCACTGATCTACCCCGGCAGTGTGTAACCCTGAGCTAGGCAGCTCTCTGTGGCTGAGGCAGACCCTGCAGTGGATGGCAGCACTCTCAGAAGTCTGAGTAGCAAGTCCTGCTTGAAGGGGAATCTGAGAGGCTCATAACTGACATGGGCATGGAGCTGGCATGCTGATTCTCCTAAGGGATGAAGAAGTCAGTTGGTCAACCAAAACACCAAGGAGGTGAAGAGTGTCAGGCCTCCAGAATCCTAGAGCTGAGGCTGCCTGAAGATCACTGAGTCCAACCCCATCACAATGCAGAAGAGGTGACTGAGGCCCAGAGGTGGGATGGGACTTACCCCACAAGTTAGAAGTAGTGTTGGTATCAGGTGTCAACCCAAGACTTTTCCCATTGCTTCATCATATCCTGGCAAAGAGGGACATTACAGTGTGAGGGAAGTTTGGTGGTCCAACTCTTGATTTTGGGCAAGTTTCTCTCTAACCTCAATCTCTTCTTCTGTGGGATTGAGATAGAATAGGGCCAGGCCTCTGAACCAAACTGACTCCATTTTCCTGCAGAGGACACTTTGTTACTTTTCCACCCCTCAGTCATGAGACCCCCCAGGGCACATGATTACTCCATGGCCCACACTGGTAAAATAAACTGACATAAGAGGGAACAGATGTTCACTGAGTTGTAAAGCCTCTCCCCAAGGCTTGTTTCCCATAATTGTAAAAATTAAGTTAAAGATTAACCTTAAGATCCCTTTACGAATTCCCACACGCACACAAAGCTTCAAGGTGACTGCTCCAATGACCCTCTGGAGGTGATGATAATGAACACCACCACCATCTTGGACCTACTGAGCAGGTGCAAGGACCAAAGCCCCAACTGAGCATGTGTTTATGACACAACCAGGAAGAACACAATGGACCACCTCCATAGGCACAGAATGATGATGCTGGCCTGCACTCATTAACCCCTTTCCCTGTAAAAGACCCGGAACAGCTCCCCTTGGGGGGCTAGCTTTCCTGTAGCTACCCACTTTATGCATAGGTCTATCTCCTCTTTTAATAAAGCATTGCTTACTTTACTGCTGGGTACATTGTTCATTTCTATGACTTTGGGACCCAAGAGCCTAATTCAGTAACAGAATGAGGATAGTAAGTCATTACTTTGAGGGTGTGTCTCCAAGGGGCCACAACCAATTCTGTTTCACCCTGAAAGAACACCTCCCAATCAAGAGGAGGATTTTATTCTTCCAGTTCCTTGAAGGTGATATGACTAGCAATTCCTTTAAATAATGACATCACTGGAAGGTATACTTATAAGTTCTGGGTCTAGCCTTTGAGAGGGTTGACAGCTTCTGTCTGTCTCCCTTGAAATGCTCACTGTGGGGGAGTACAATCACCATATAAGTACTACAACTGCACAGGGTTTTCCGGGGTATGAAGAAGCTTGAACTTGCCATGCAGAGAGGTTTCTTGGGAAGAGAGAGATGCCTGACCAGACCCCCTGCTGTTTCATCCATTCTGACTCAGGTAACATAAGCATAAGTGAAGAAGCCTTCAGATGACTCTGGCTACAGTTATAGTAAATACTTGAAAGTCTCCAAGTGAGAATCACCCTGCTGAACACCTTCTGGAACCAAGGGTTATCGTAACAGCATGTGTACGCGTGCACACGCACGTGCACACACACACACACACCATCTCTTTATTTCACGTGCTTAGCACAGGGTCTGGCATATTAAAAGAACTCAGTATATTTAAGAAAAGATTCCACTT
>NW_007730435.1:98291-99299 GCF_000696425.1 Galeopterus variegatus
ACCTCAGTGCCTTTAACCACCATTCTGTCCTACCAGCCAGCACCAAGTGTAATTATTTGGAGATGGTCTAACCTCCTAGGCAAGATAGTAAATTCCTGGG
The DNA here is from genome assembly GCF_000696425.1 of Galeopterus variegatus. Lineage (NCBI taxonomy): Eukaryota > Metazoa > Chordata > Mammalia > Dermoptera > Cynocephalidae > Galeopterus > Galeopterus variegatus. The sequence goes on from NW_007730435.1 coordinate 98,392, forward strand.
AAAAAAAAGAATTTTGTGTTTTTACCTCTTTGTACTCATATAATATAGTAGGTACTCAAGATTCTTTAAATGATACTATAAGTTTTAGGACTGTGGGGAGAGAAGAAGGAAGGAAGGAAGACAGAAAGGGAGAGATTTAGAAAGGAAGAAAGGATTAAAATGTAATATATAGGGAGAAAGGAAGAGAAAGCTCTAGAAGGGAGATGTATCCTAAAATTCTACAAGGTTAAACATGTAATCCAGATGAGAGCAATTTTATTGGAACTGAAAGATCAATAGGTTCATTTAAACAGCTAGACACTGGAGTGTTTAATTTAAATATTTAAATGGATTTTCTTAATGATAATGTCATGTGTTTATTGGCCCTCCAGCTCCCATTGTTAATTTCTTCTCTGGCCATATGTCTCCAGACCAGAGTGAAGCTTTGCTAAGATAATGTTTCTCATTTAGCCTTGGGGTGGCATTCCATCCTTTCTGAATAGCATCCTGATGGCCACAAGCACCGAGGGAAGGAGCCATATCACTGAATTCACCAGAGCATACTAACAGACAATCTAAATTCTGAATATAGCAATTAATACAATCACTCATTTAGATAAATCATTTATTTAAAATTCCTCTGAGTCCTTTAGTCCTAAGACATGATTTTTAAATTCGTGCTTATTTTATTACCTATCAAGTTATGGGTTCCCAGCCAAATAGCTCTTGACATTTTGCTGGGGGAAATGATGAGGTTTTAAAAAATGCACTGGGAATAGCTCACTTTTATTGCAGTGACTCTTTCCCCCTAAGAGAAGAGTGTGGGGAGAAGGGTGGTATAGCAAAGGGAGCTATGATGTTTATTCTCCTTTTAGTATCAGTGATTTACCCTTTAAAGAATTGTAAGAAAATAGGCTCAGCTGAAAATA
>NW_007730435.1:101508-103288 GCF_000696425.1 Galeopterus variegatus
TGATGAGTGAGCAGGCTTGGGAATATAGTCCAATCAATGTCCTAGTCTAGTGGTTTACCAGTACAGATGTAATTGTCATTTTGTTTAAGGCAGTTCTTCATTGTGTGAGACTGTTTTGTGCATTGTAGGGATTTTTAACATTCCTGGTCTTTGCCCCTAAAATCCCAGTAGTGTCCTTCTCCTAGTTATTTCTAAATGGCCCCAAACATTTCTGTATGATTGTTAAGGAGCAATGCTGTTGCTTCTTGAATACCNGACTGAGCATCAGAGATGAAGAAAAATGACAATCAAAAGAGACATGCATCATATTTATTCAACCAGCAAATATTGAGTACCTTCTGTGTTCTAGGCACTGTCCTACGAGCTGGGAGTGTAACAGTGAAAAGAGAATTAAGTTAATAACCTCCCTCACTATTATTATCCTTGACAGTTTTGGATAAGATGTAGGGAGGATATCTGTTTTTCAGACTTCATTGACTATGTATAACTCTTGGCTGAAGAATCTTCAAAGTGTTTCTCACATAACGTATGGTGGAAAATGAATTAAATCACTGGTTATCAAACTTGAGCATGCATCAGATTCACCTGGAGGTCTTGTTAAAACACCAACTGCTGAGTCCAATGCTAGCATTTCTGATTCAGTACGACTAGGATGGGGTTAGAGAATTTGCACTTCTAACAAACTCCCAGGTGATGCTGATGCTTCTGGTCTGACTTATTCTTTCTGAGAATCACTGAATTGGATGGTAGAACTTGAGGCAAGAATCCCAGTTTAAAGGCCATTGCATAAAGACAGTCTAGGGTACTATTACAGAAAAGCCAAGGCTTTTGATTAAGAAAAAAAAAACTAGGCACAAACTTGGCTCCATTTATTACTAAGATTTTGCATTTATGCAAGTCCTTTATACTGAGAAATCTCCTTAAAACAAGCATGATGGTTAAATCAAGTAGAAAAATAGTTACCATCCTTTAATATCTGGGTGGGAGCCTGATACCTTAGTTAGGAATTCTGGAAGACAGAGTTGAGGCACAGTGTTTTATCTCAGGACTAAAAGAGGCATTTTGTTTCTCCTTTCTAAGTTGCTCCCAGATTCTTTTATTTTTTCCATCTCTTCTGCCTCGGCTGGCTAGTCAAACCACTCATGGTGCTCACAGGACAGATGCAATTGCAGCCTATGGTATTGACTATATCCATTCTCCCTTTACTACAATCCTCTTCCTGTGATGCAGACAAAGTGACCTGTCTTGAAATGCAAATATGATCACATCAACCCTTTTTGAAAGATTTATTTGGCTTCCCATAATACTTTGGATGCCGCTTCATGTCCTCAGTGTGATCTGTAAAGCCATGCATCCTTTGTTTTCTCCTTCCTCATATGCTCCACACACTGGTTTGAGTCTTTGTGCCAGCCACCCTGACCCTACTTCAGGTCCCTGAATTCAATGTGTTTTCTCCTGCTACAGGATAATTGTATTTGTTTATTCTTTTTTGGAAATCACTCTCTTCCACCTTTCCCCCCACTCTCAGTCCATCTTTACTTATTTCACTCCTATCTAGATTTTTTTCTCTCAGCTAGACTGTCATTTTTGAAAGAAAACCTTCTCTGACCTCACAGAGAATTCCAGGTACAGAATTCTAATTCCTTTAATTTATGCTCTCTTAGCTCCACGTACCTTCCCTTCATTGCTTTTAGGTCAATTGTAATTCCATTTATTTGTGTGATTATTGGTTGCTTTTTCTCTCTCCAACTATAAGTTCTACCTGGGAAAAATTGTGTCA
>NW_007730435.1:104531-116246 GCF_000696425.1 Galeopterus variegatus
TCCCATGTTCATGGGTTGGAAGAATTAACATCATCAAAATGTCCATATTAGCTAAAGCAATCTACACATTCAACATACTCCCTGTCAGAATACCAATGGCATTCTTCACAGAAATAGAAAAAAAAAAAAAAAAGATCTTAAAATTTGTATGGAACCACAAAAGACCCTGTGTAGCTAAAGCACTCTTGAATAAAAGGAGCAAAATTGGAGGCATCACACTTCCTGACTTCCAAGTATAGTATAAAGCTATATTAACCAAAACATCATGACACTGGCATAAAAATAGACAAATAGACCAATGAAACTGAATAGAGAGCCCAACAAACCCACAGATTTACAGCCAACTGTTTTTTGACAAAGGTGCCAAGAATATGCAGTGGAGAAAGGACAGCCTCTTCAATAAATGGTTCTGGATATCTACCTGCAGATGATTGAAACTAGACCCCTATCTCTCACTATATACAAAAATGAACTCAAAATAGATTAAAAACCCAAATTTAAGACCAGAAACTATAAAATTATTAGAAGAAAACAGGGGAAACATTACCCGAAATGGGAGTGGGCAGTGCTTTTTTTTTTTTGAGCGAGACTAGAAAGGCACAGGTGACTAAGGCAAAAATACACAAAAGGGACTATATAAAACTAAAAAGCTTCTATACATCAAGGAATGCTATCAACAAAGTGAAGAAACAACCTACAGAATGGGAGAAAGTGTTTGCAAGCTACACATTAGAGAAGAGGCTAAATCCAGAATATATAAGGAACCCCAAAAATTCAACAGCAGAAAAACAAATAACCCAATTAAAAAATGGGCAAAGGACCTGAACAGACATTTCTCAAAATAAGACATACAAATGGCCAACAGACACATGAAAAAATGCTCAAAATACATAATCATCAGGGAAATACACATTAAAACCATAATGAGGTATAATTTCACCCCAGTTAGAATTACTATTATCAACAAAACAGAAAATAACAAATGTGGACAAGAATGTGGAGGAAAGGGAACCTTTCTATATTGTTGGTGGGAATGTAAATTAGTACAGCCATTGTGGAAAGCAGTATGGAGGTTCCTCAGAGAACTAAAAATAGATCTACCTTATGATCATCTATCCCACCACTGGGTATATAACCAAAGAAATTGAAATCAATATACTGAAAAGATAAATGCACTCCCATGTTAATTGAAAAGCTATTCACAACAGCGAAGAAACGAAATAAACCTAAATGCCCATCAATGGATGAATGGATTAAAACAAACTGTGGTATATATACACAATGGAATACTATTCAGCTATAAATGAAAACAATATCTTATTGATCCAGAGGAGAGGGTCTGGTGAGGCCCAATAGCTGGCCTCAACCCACCTCATCCTCTTACCAGGTTCTTGACTCCACCACAGGAAAGAATTCAAGAGCAGAGCCATTGTAGCAAGTGAAAACAAGTTTAATACAGAGAATAAGAAGTACAGGCTATGCAAGGAGTGCAGCTTAGCTCTAGGGACTGAGTGGGACCCATACTAAGTTTAGTATGAAAGTCAGAAATATACAGAAAGTTTAATTCAAAGTTCAGGCTGGCTCAAGAGAGTAAGCAGCTGCCTGCTAAAAGCAAAGCATATACAAAAGGAAAGCATATACACCTTGCCAATGAAGTGCAGTTGGTACCAGGGAAAGTGAGCAAAACCCTGCCTTCTACTGGGATTCAATTTTTATAGTTTTGCTATTTAATACATATTCATGCTATCTAATGAATATTTTACTCTGAAGGTGGTTCCCAGATATGTAGCATAGTCTTGCAATTGCTCAGTTGGTCTCTTTTACAGCATGTTCATTGGTCAAATTCTATCATAGTTACTGAATATGTTCAAGAATATTTGGTGCTCTCCAGTACCTCCATTGGAAGGTCATCCAAAGGATAAATTCTACTTTGCTGAGCATGCTCAGCCATTAGGACTATGAAAGTCTGGATAAACTCCTCTCCACTAAGCATGATCAGCCACTTGATTTGCATAAATCTACCCCCTTCAGTCTCAATCTCCTTGTGGCGGTACCAAAAATAGCAATAAGCAACAATGACTTTCCTCTAGGGGAGGGCCAAAAGGAGGGGCCTGAGACCTTGGGGAGTGGTTTGAAACACAGAGGTGTGTCTTGAAACCCAAACCCATGGAAACTAGGCACCTCCTATCTCACTGTCATTTGCAGCAACATGTATGGAACCAGAAACCATTATGTTAAGTGAATTAAGTCAGGCACAGAAAGACAAATAGTGCATGGTCTCACTCATGTGGATTCTAAAAACAGCAACAAAAAAAGTGATTCTCACAGAAGTAAAGAGTAGAATAATGGTTAGAAGGGGCTGGGAGGAAAGGAGGATGGGGTTGGGGGAATGGCTGGGGAGGAGAAGGGGTGGACTAACAGGTAGAAAACTATGCTATCTACCCTAAATGATTCATTGTGCAGTATATGCATGTGTTGAAAAAACACACTGTACTCCACAAAAATAAATATAAATAAACTGAAAAATTTTTTTAGAAATGATTATTTAATAAAACCTATATAAAGTACTTAGTGCCAGCCTAGCACATAGTAAACTCTCAGTAAATAGTGGCTATAAATAATAAGAAATGATGGTGAGGGCCTGAACTAAGAAAGTGGTGGTGAAGTTGGGGAAAATGAGAATGATTCAAGAACTATTTAGGAGGTAAACTGAGTTTCTCTTGGGAAATTATTGTTGGGATTGCAAGGGGAAGCAGGAGTCTAGAATAGTTTTGTAATTTATGTTTGGACAATGGGTGCCATTAACTGAGACATAGAATATTAACTGAGACATAGAATAAATGAAGAAAGATCAGCCTTTAAAGGGGAATGGAATGGATTTGGTATTGGACACCATGGATTTGAGAGATGAATTGTCAGAGATGTTGCATATCATTTTATTATTAGGTATTAGGAAATGTATATTTAGGGGATTCATGTTGAAAGAGGTGAAAATTGAAACCACAAAGGTAATGGAGACTGTCTAGTAAGAGGGTATAGACTGGAAGCCATGAAGGCTGAGCCAAAAAAGAAGAGGGAAGACATTCAGGGCCAACCAAACAAGATCAGGAGAATGGAGAATTACATGTGGGTTTCTCAGAATGCAACGGAAGAGTGTTGTTTACTAGTAAGAGAATGATCACCAAAGTTAGAGTTCATGGGGAAGTTTATCTGATATTCTGAGGATATAAAGCTCAAGTAGTAGTATTTATTGTTTGGTAAAATACATTTGTAAATGTGTGCCTATAGAATGGACTATTTTATTCTGTCCAGCAGACTTTCCCTCTTCTTTTCAGTAAGAACAACATGCTTTGGGAAATTTTGGCTCCTCTACTTAATGTGGTTCTAATGGATCCACAGAGTTTGGTCCAGGAGTGGACATGGGCACTGAACTGGGATAATCATAGTTCTTTTCTAAATTTGAACATGGATCTTGGGTTAGAGGGAATTAGCTTTCTACAGTGCTCTCTGATATGAGATAATGTAAGCTTAGTATTGCTGATAGCCTGGACAGTCCTATATTCCTTCCCTGTTCTCACTACCTTGTGGAGAAATCCTGTGTAGCAAAAAAAAAAAAAAAAAAAAAAAAAAATGGAGGCCACAAGAGAGTAAGATGCAGAGAGAGGCAGTGTCAAGACAAGTGTTGGAGTGAGAGGGAGAGAGAGCAATGATGTCAGTTCCTCTCCATGGAGATCTTCAGAATAGCTGTGCCCCTAGTCTTTTCTGTTGCAAGAATCAATCAATTCCTCTTTTCCCTTATGCTGGTTTGAGTAGGGTCTTTGTCACTTGTGAATGAAGTGTGCTGACTCATGCTTTCTCAGGAAAGCCTTCTCTGACTCCTAGACCAGATCCAGATGTCGAGTCATTCCTTCTTGTGTTCTGTGGATACTGTCCAGGTGTTGCTCTCCTTTCTACTTGATTCATAAACTGGATTCCTCACAAGTCTTTTCTGGAGCTTCCAGCCTGTGAGGGTTAATCTTACATGTCACTTTGTCTGGGTTAAGGGATACCTGGATAGCTGGTAAAACATTTATCCTTGATGTATCTGTGAGGGTGATTCAAGAAGAAATGAGCATTTGAATTGGTAGACTGAGTAAAGATCTGCTCTCACCAATGTAGACAGGTACCATCTAATCCACTGAAGGCCCAAAAAGAACAAAACGGCAGAGGAAGGGTGAATTTTCTCTCTCTCTTCTTGGATTGGGACATGATTCTTCTGCCCTTGGACAAAGAAGCTCCTATTTTGGGGGCCTTTGGACTCTGGGACTTAATATCAGCACTCTTTCCCATTCTAGGTCATTGGCTTTGGACTAGAAGTTATACTCGGCTTTCCTAGTTGTCAGGCCTCAGACTTAGACTGAATGGCACCACCAGCTTTTCTAGTTTTTCAGTTTGCAGATGGCATATTATGGCTCTTCTGGGACTCCATAATTGCATAAGCCAATTCCCATAAAAAATCTCCTCTATCTATCCATCTATCATCCTTTCTCTTTCTCTCTCATCACCTGTTCTCTGGAGAACCCTGAATAACACACCACCTATGGACTTGCTTTTCCACTATGACTCCCAGTAGTCTACACCTACAAAGTCACTCCCCTCGAAGAAACCCTCCACCCTGACTCTCTCCATCTTCCTATCTTGGTGGCTGCCTTCCCTCAGCTTAGGAGAAGCTTCACACATCCAGCTCATGTCTCCTCTGTGAACCATCTCACTCGTAGTTCAGCCCAATCACTCTTAACATAATTAGGGCAGATATGATTCTCTCCATTTTACATATGAGGTAAATAAAGCTGTGGACATTATTAGACCTACTAAATGCTACACAATCTAAAATAGAACATACAGGGGGAGGGGTCAAGATGGAAGACTAGAGGTGCCCAGTGTGAAGTTCTCCTGCAGAAGAAATACAGAGCAGAGTGGACAGCAGAAATCAGCACAGGAGAAATTCTCCCTTAACACAAGAAGAGTCTGCTCAGCTGGAGCACTTCCCAGTGGTAACCCCTGATTTCTCCTGTCCCGCCTCACTCTTACTACCATAGAGGTCACCAGCACCATTGTCTGGCCCCAGGGCAGGGATTCATCTCCCCTGACAGGAGTTCCTCTTGCTCCCTGAAGCAGCCACTGGCACACACTGCTGCACAGTCCATGCCACGTAAAAAGACGCAGCCCCAGCCAATGGAAATGCAGGCCAGTCAGATCCAGCCAAAGCCACTGCACAGCCCCTACCCCCCAACACTAGAGAGCTATGCCACCCTCTGCAGTCTCCAGAGCCCCACCCCATATGGCTTCCATAGCGGGAGGCTAGAGCCAGTGGGCAGCAAACCCTGGAGCCCCTCCCCTTGAGGCTTTTGCCACTAGAGAGCAGAGCATCTTGGCATGAGCTCTGGGTGCCTCATCCCTTGTGGATTCCACAGGGAAAGGCCTCAGTGGCTTGGCAGCAGCCCTAGGAGTACCCTCCATCATGACTCCCACCAGGAGGAACTTGAGCTACTCCACACCAGCCCTAGGAGCCCTGCCTCCTGTGGCTCTCATAGAGAGAGGCCTCAGCACCCTGGCAATAGCACTGAGAGCCCTGCCCCTCATGGCTCATGTTGGGAGAGGCCTCCAACCCTGAGAGCTGCACCCCTCACAGCATTTGTTGTGAGAGGCCTGAACAGTTCTACATGAGCCCTGGGAGCCCAACCCCTCACAGCTGTCCCTGCAAAAGGCCTCAGAGGCTCAGTACCAGAGCCTTATCCCTCACAGCTCCCACCCCAGGTGGCTTGAACCACTGGACAGCAGCCCCAGGAAGCTTCTTCCCTATTGTGTATCTTCCACCAAAAGAGCCTCAAACCACCAGGCAAGAGCCTCTGGAGCCCCACCCTGCATTTTTTACATCATGGTAGCCTTTAGAGCTGCCACAAGAGCACTGCCCCATGTGTCTGCCCAGCTACACCCTCTCTAGTCCTTCCCCACGTGGTTTAGTGACAGGAATCTCGCACCACCAGGCCACAGCCTCCAGAGCTCCACCCCTCACGGCTCCCACTATGGGAGCCCAGTGCAGCTAGGCTACAGTACTAGAAGTCCTGCTCCATGTGGCCCCATCACACTCTATCACACCTCACCTGTCAGCACTCCCCAATCTGCTGACTCTACCCACAACACCTGAGTATTCCTGAAGCTTCTGGAACTATAAAGTCTACCTGAAATCAAAGCTGAAACATCTTACCCACAGGCAACATAAAACACATCTTCAGAAGACATTCTTTCTCTTCAAAAGTAACTCAAGTTACTGAAGAAAAACTGCTCCACCAGATGACCACACATCAATGTAGGGATACTAGAAATATGAAAAACAAAAACAAGAAACTATGAAACCCCCAAAAGAATGCAGTAACTCTCAAATACAAGATCCCAATCTACTAGAAATGCTTAAAATGCTGGAAAGAGAATTCCAAGCAACAATCTTAAGGAAACTCAGTGAGACACAAGAAAATTAACATAGACAACATAATGAAATGAGAAAAACAATCCAAGATATGAAGGAGGAAATCTACAAACAGATTAATGACATAAAAAAGGATGCAGCAGAACTCTTGGAACTGAAAGAACCATTAAATGAAATAAAAACAATATTTGAGAGCTTTAGCAAGCAGAAGCAAGAATTTCTGATCTGAAAGACAGTGTTTTAAAATAATCCAAGCAGACAAAAAAAAATTTAAAAATGAAGAAAATCTTTGAGAGCAATCAGACTACCTCAAGCATACAAACATCTGAATCATGGGTGTTCCAGGAGGGAAGGAAAAAGAAAAAGGCATTGAAAACCTATTCAATGAGATAGTAGCAGATAACTTCCTTCATATTGGTAGATAAATGGATTTCCAGATTCAGGAAGCTCAGGGACCCAGAAACATATTCAATCCCAAAAGGTCCTCTCTGAGACACATTGTAGTTAAACTGGTAAAAGTCAGAAACAAAGAGAAAATCCTAGAAACAGCAAAGGAATATTGTCAAGTCCCTTATAGTGGAGTACCTATAAGACTAACAGCAGACTTCTCATCAACCCTACCAGCCAGAAGAGAATGGGATGATATATTTAAAGTACTAAAAGCAAAAAACATGCCAGCCAAGAATACTATACTCAGCAAGGCTATCCTTCGGATATGAAAGAGATATACTTGTTTTCCCAGATAAATGAAAAGTATGGGAATTCAGCACCACATGACCAGCCCCACAAGAAACCCTCAAGGTAGTTCTGTACCTAGAATTCCCCTCACCAAATAATAACCACCATGAATACACTAGGAAAACAAATACCATTGATAGAACATATAGGCAAATAAGAAAGAGGAAAAAAACTGTACTGTACCACCTCAGAAAACCAACAAACTCCAAAATCAAAGAACAACAGGGAAAGAAAGGAACAAAAGATTATTTAAAAAGAAACCTCACAAAAACAGTTAAATGACAGGAATTAGACAATACCTTTTGATAGGAACACTAAATGTTAATGGATTGAACTCCCAAAAGACATTGACTACCCCACTGGATTAAGAAACTAGACCCAATTATATGCTGCCTATAAGAAACCCACCTCACTGTTAAAGACTCTCACAGACTAATAGTGAAAGGATGCAAAAAGATATGCCATGCAAATAGAAACCCCAAACAAGCAAGAGTAGCTATTCTTATACCAGATATAGTATACTTTAAACCAAAAACTATAAAAAGAGACAAAGAAGGCCATTATATAATGATAAAGGGATCTATCCCCCAAGAAGACATAACAATCTCAAATATATATTCACTCAATATCAGAGCACCCAGATATATAAAGCACATTATTACACCTAAAAAGAGAAATAGAACTCAATATGTAACAGTTAGGTACCTGAACATCAACCTCTCAGTGCTGCACAGATCCTCTAGACAACAAACTAATAGGGAAGCACAGGATTTAAACTACACACTAGACCAATTAGACTTGGGGTGTGTGTGTGTGTGTGTGTGTGTGTGTGTGTGTGTAACATTTCACCCAACAACTGGAGAATATACATTCTTCTCTTCAGCACATGGAACATTCTCCAAGATAGATCACATATTGGGTCACGAATAAAGTATCAACAAATTTTTTAAAAATTGAAATCATTTCATGTATCTTCTCAGACCACAGTGGATTAAAACTAGAAATCTATAACATATGAAACTTTGGAAATCACAGAAATACTTAGAAATTAAGCAATATGCTCTTGAATGGCATATAGGTTAAAGAAAATATCAAACAGGAAATCAAAAAATTTCTCAAAACTAATGATAATAACAACATGTCATACCAAAACATATGGGATACTGCAAAAGCAGTACTAGGAGGAAAGTTTACTGCAATACATGCATACATCAAAAGAACAGAAAGACTTAAACAACCCAGTATTACACATCAAAGAACAATCCAACCCCAAAGTTAGTAGATACAAAGGAATAATTAAAATTAGAGCAGAACTAAATGAAAGAGACCAAAAATATGATATGAGAGATCAATGAAACAAAAAGATCAATGAAACAAAAAATTGGTTTTAGAAGAAGATAAACAAAATAGACAAACCACTAGGCAAACTAACTAAAAAAAAAAAAAAAAAAAAACCCCTAGGCAAACAAACTAAAAAAAAAAAAAAAAAAAAACCCCTAGGCAAACAAACTAAAAAAAAAAAAAAAAAAAAAGAACAGAAAAGACCTAAATAACAAAAATTAGAAATGAAAAAGGGATATCACAACTGATACCACAAAAATACAATGAATCATTAGAGATTACTATGAACAAGTATACACCAACAAATTTGTAAACTTGAAGGAAATTGATAAATTTCTGGACATATACAAAAGATCAAGATTGAATGAAGAAGACATAGAAAAACTGAACAAACCAATAACAAGCAATTAGATTAAAGCAGTAATTAGAAATATTCCAACAAAAGAAAGCCCAGTATCAGATGGCTTCCCTGCTGAATTCTACCAAACCTTTAAAGAGGAATTAATATCAATACTTTCCAAACTATTCCAAAAAATTGCAACAGAAAGCATTCTCCCAAACTCATTCTATGAAGCCAGCATCACCCTGATACCAAAACCAGATAAAGACACAACAAAAAAACGAAAACCACAGGTCAATATCCTTGATGAACTTAGACATTAAAATCCTAAACAAAATACTAGCAAACAATACTGCAACACATCAAAAAGATTGCACACCATGATCAACTGGGATTTATCCCAAGGTTGCAAGGATGGTTCAACATATGCAAGTCAATAAATGTAATACACTACATCATCAAAGTCCAAAACAAAAACAAGGTGATCATCTCAATCAATGCAGAAAAAACAGTTGAAAAAAATTCAACTGTCCTTCATGACAAAGACCCTTAAAAATTAGGTATAGAAGGAAGCCATCTCAACATGCTAAAAGCCATATATGATAAGCCCACTCCAATATTATCCTGAATGGGGAAAAGCTGAAAGCTTTCTCCTTAAGATCAGGAAAAGACAAGGATGCCTGCTCTCACCACTCCTATTTTTACATAGTACTGGATGTATTTGCCAGAGCAATTAGACAAGAGAAAGAAATAAAGGGCATCCAAACAGAAAAAGATGAAATCAATTGTCTCTGTTCATATATGACATAATACTATATATAGAAAACCCAAGAGAGTCTACCAAAAAACTTTTAGAGCTGATAAACAAATTCAATAAGGTTGCAGTATACAAAATCAATATATAAAAATCAGTAGTGTTTCTAACTCCAACAACAAACTAGAAGAAAAAATAGATCAAGAAAAACTACAGGAATGTAACAGTCACCAAAAAGGAAAATGCATAGGAATAAATGTAACCAAGGAGGTGAAATATCTTTATAATGAAAACTACAAATAACCACTGAAAGAAATTAGAGAAGACACCAAAAGATGGAATGACATTCCTTCTTCATGGATTGGAAGAATCAATGTAGTAAAAATGTTCATACTACCCCAAATCATGTACAGATTCAATGTGATCCCCATCAAAATTCCAATGATATTCTTCACAGAAATAGAAAAATCAGTCTTAATATTCATATGGAACAATGAAAGACCCTGAATAGCCAAAGCAATCCTAAGCAAAATAGGTAGAGCCAGAGACACTACACTTCCTGACTTCAAACTATATTATAAATCTATAGTAACCCAAACAGCATGGTATTAGCATAAAAAACATACATGTGGACCAATGGAACAGAATAGAAAACCCAGAAATCAACCCATGTATTTATACCCAACTGATCTTTGACAAGGATACCAAGAATGTACATTGGGGAAAAGATTGCCTCTTCGATAAATAGTGTTGGGAAAACCGGATATCCACATATAGAAAATGAAACTTGATCATACCTCTCACAGTGTACCAAAACCAACTAAAAATGGACTAAAGACTTACATATAAGACCTGAAACTTTAAAACTCCTAGAAGAAAACATAGGGAAAACACTCCAGGATGTAGGACTGGGCACAGACTTTGTGAGTAAGACCATGAAAGCACAGACAACAAAAAGAAAAAAATAAATGGGATTATATCTAACTAAAAAGCTTCTGCACAGCAAAGGAAACAATCAATAGCATCAAAAGACGACCTACAGAATTGGAGAAAATATTTGCAAACTACACATCTGACAAGGGATTAAAATCTAGAATATACAAAGATTTCAAAAAACTTTACAGTAAATAACCCTATATAATCCAATTAAAAAATGGGCAAGGGAGCTAAATAGACATTTCTCAAAGAAAGACATACAAATGACCAACAGGTATATGAAAAAATGCTCAACATCACTAATAGGGGAAATGCAAATCAAAACCACTTTGAGATATCACCTCATCCCAGTCAGACTGGCTGTTATAAAAAAGACATAGAATAACAAATTCTGTGGAGGATGTAGAGAAAGAGGAACTCTTCTTCACTGTTGGTGGGACTGCAGATTATGGAGAACAGTATAGAGATTCCTCAAACAACTACAGATAGATCTACCATATGATCCAGTAATCCCACTACTGTGGATATATCCAGAGGATTGGAAATCATTATGTAGAAGGGATATGACATGACGATTGGATAATATTAGTGCTAATTCCTCTTGCTGGTTCTGCCCACCTGTCCTGGAGTCTCCTGGTGGGGGAAGGACTCTCAGGCCTGTGGAGACAAGGGTCTTTTTGGACATGCCGCTTGTTGTGGTTGGATCCCTCTTGCTGATTCCACCTGCCTATCCTTGTATCTCTAGAAAGGGGATGGAAGTCTCAAGCTTGGTGGACAAAAAGAGTTACTTCCTCTGGCCACTTATTATTGATGGGGTTTGTCCAGAGCCATTAGAGCCAGGCTGCCTGCCTGTCCGGAGCCAAAAGAGCCCACCCAGCTATTGCCTTGAGGCCTCAGAGCCTTGTTTGCTGTTATCTTCTGTCCCTCCCCCTCCTGTGCACTATGAGTGTAGGTAACTTTGCAACTTGCCATAGATAACAGGAATTTTCCATTTACCGGAACAACCCACCCTGCGGTTTTCTCAGTAAACCATCTGCATACTTAATTATCTGCTGATTCCCTCCTGCTGTCTATATAAACTGTGACCTTCTGGCTAATAAATGAGACTTGATCAGAATACTGTCTTGTCTCAATTTCTCG
>NW_007730435.1:117214-118768 GCF_000696425.1 Galeopterus variegatus
GTAGGTAACTTTGCAACTTGCCATAGATAACAGGAATTTTCCATTTACCGGAACAACCTGCCCTGCGGTTTTCTCAGTAAACCATCTGCATACTTAATTATCTGCTGATTCCCTCCTGCTGTCTATATAAACTGTGACCTTCTGGCTAATAAACGAGACTTGATCAGAATACTATCTTGTCTCCATTTCTCGTGTCTCTTGTCCCATCCAATTCCCACTCCCCCCTCCACGGTCTGCGTTGAATATCCCGTGGGTTGGGACATTTTTGGCGCCCAGCGTGGGGCACTGGATACAGTGGACACCGTGAGGAAGGGCGCATCGGAGGGTCGATCACTGAAAATGAAAGAGTAAAACCTTCGTCCACCATGGGAACCTGCCACGTCAGGATAAGGTGAGTAAGCGTGCCCGATTATGGGACAAGAATTAAGAATTAAGAATCAAGAATTAAGAATTAAGTTGTCATGATGTCTACATAAGACAGTTACAAAAAGCTTTAAAGATGCGAGGAGTAAAGGTTAAAACAAGTGATCTATTAAGATTTTTTGATTTCGTGAAGAATCTTTGTCCTTGGTTTCCAGAAGAAGGGACTACTAATTATAAAAGGTGGTCTCAAGTTGGAGACATCTGTGGGTTCTGGGGTGCTGAGGATAGAAGCTGAGATAGCAGAGTGTGAGATATTAGTGGCCCAGGAGACAAAGGTGGAGATTTCAGGGGTTCCAGGAACAGAGACTGGGGCAGCAGAAGCTGAGATATTGGGGGCCCAGGAGATACCATCTGGGGGTTCAGGGGTCCCAGGGATGGATTCTGAGATAGCAGAGGCCCAGAAAACAGAGATGGGGACATCAGGGGTCTCAGGGCCAGAGGCTGGTGAGGCAGGAGTCACAGCATGAGGAAGTGGCAGATAAGTTTTTCTGTTAAGAAAAGAGAATACAGTGCTAGGAAGTGTAAATAGAGAGCAGCTTACTAAGATATTGCTTAGCATTTTAGGTTTGTAATTTTGATAATGTTAAAAGATATGAGGAAAAAGGAAGACTTAAAGCTTCAGAGAAGAAAAAATGCTTATAGAACAAGATGGAGGTTGAGAATGAACCTTTTTCATGGAAAGAAAAAAAAAAATTCTTTAAAAAAGATGTAGAGAGGGAACCTTTTTCACGGAGTAAAAAAAAAAATTCTTTAAAAAAGATGTTGAGAGGAAGAAAAATGGAAAATTCCCTGTCTAAGAATAGGAGCCTGTATATGAGAACTTTTTGAGATGTTTAGAGCCTAGGCGGAGGAAGAATAATGGAAAATTCCCCGTCTAAGAATAGGAGCCTATATATTGACGTTCTTTAACACACTAGCAAGCCACAGTTGGCTGAGTTTTTGATGTTTGTACAAGAGGTTATCCATGGTTTCCTGATAAAGGAACATTAAATTTAAAGANTTTATGAAGAAAAGCAGCCATGGCCAAACAGACCCCTTTTGGGTCTCCTGCTCTTCTCCTTTAATCATCAAGAGTCAAATGATTTCATTTCTAATTGTTGGCTCAGCTCTTGAGCTCAGTAACTCATTTGA
>NW_007730435.1:119984-121011 GCF_000696425.1 Galeopterus variegatus
TTAAAACAAACCCTAACTCTCTCTCTCTCCTTTGTTCCATTTGGCTTCCTGGAACCAGGAAGAAATAAAAGTAACAACTCCTAATATTTATGAAGAGCCTCATTTTGCACAACCTTTTAATTTTTCAGCTTCCACTGAGAAAATGCCTTTATGTTTCTCTTCTCCTAATGTTCCTCCTATTAAACATTGTGTTTCTACAGATTATAGAATGTTGTTCACTGATTCTCCTAGAATTACAGATTCTCGATCTGGTGCTGGCAAGCCAACTACCCATTCACCAACCATTAGTCGAGATCCTTGGACTTTATCTTTTATTTTCTTTAGCAAATTTTAATGATTCCCATTTAAACACTATGCCATCAATTTTTTTTTTTTACCTTCTTCTATTCCAACATGTTTACATAAAGAAGCTCATGCATGGGACGGAGTCTCTTCTCGAGCAGGTTTCCCCAATTGGTTTAATTGTGGTTTTAAAAATAAAACTGTTGTATTTTATTATAACAATTATACTTAAAAGGTATGTGATTTGTCTATTTCTAGCCCTGGTTATGATTATAGAAATTGTTTAAATAATAATACTACAAAATTTAATTAAAACCATAATATTTTGCCCAAGCCAGATCCTATTCATTATTGGTATACTTCTGGATGGGCTACACCTATTTGGATAAATAATAACACCAGAGCAACTCCACAAACACCCTACAGGAAAGATGCTGCTTCTATGCCAACAAATCTGGGATAGTTTGAGACCGTGTAGAAAACAACTGACAGAAAACCCCCTTTGGTCTGGACTTAATGGATTCCTGCCTTATCTCTTGCCCTTTTTAGGGCTGTTTGTGGGCTTGTTTCTTTTGCTTTCTTTGGGTCCTTTTCTGTTCAAAAAACTGATGGCATTCATTAAACAGCAAATTGAGGCTATTTGGGCAAGGCCTATATAGGTCCATTATCAATGCCTTGAGATGCAAGAACTAAGTGGTGCCTATATACCACTACATTCACCTTAACAAATGCTGCCTCTGTGAGC
>NW_007730435.1:122011-129750 GCF_000696425.1 Galeopterus variegatus
CGTGTGCGGGATAGATTGCCCCAACCTAAGACAGGCACAGTTCCCGAGAGGTTCTCTTGGCTTGAAAAAATAAACAAGGGGGACCTGTCTGGAGCCATTAGAGCCGGGCTGCCTGCCTGTCTGGAGCCAAAAGAGCCTGCCCAGCTATTGCCTCGAGGCCTCAGAGCCTTGTTTGCTGTTATCTTCTGTCCCTCCCCCTCCTGTGCACTATGGGTATAGGTAACGTTGCAACTTGCCATAGATAATGGGAATTTTCCATTTACCATAACAACCCGCCCTGTGGTTTTCTCAGTAAACCATCTGCATACTTAATTATCTGCTGATTCCCTCCTGCTGTCTATATAAACTGTGACCTTCTGGCTAATAAATGAGACTTGATAAGAATACTGTCTTGTCTCCATTTCTCGTGTCTCTTGTCCCATCCAATTCCTACTCCCCCCTCCAGGGTCTGCATTGAATATCCCGCGGGTTGTGACAGGGCTAGTAATTGGTCCCCCTTGCTTGGGGTGTTGAACTCTCCTGTTGTCAGATGGACTCCCCTTTACTCTTGGAGAGGAATGTGCATACCTGGGCTACCTTCTGTTGCTAGGCTGGGGGTCAGGAAAGGCAGGGTGCCTTCTTTTGTTGAGAGAGGGAACCTAAGATGCCCTGATGCTGTCCTGTTCCTCCTATCCTGAAGTCCCAAACCAGTTCACCTTCCTCTTCCACCCTTCCCACCTCCCCTTTGGTTGCTTCCTTTGTTATTTCCATACATCACAGTTGTTCTTTGTGGGAAAGAGCAGGAAGAAATGGATTTACATCATCTTGTCCTGCCACCCTTTTTTGCACATTTTTATTTACACATGCATCTTCCCAATTTCACTGTGCACTCTTTAAGCGAGGTGTGAAGATTTTATGTATCTGTGTGTTTCCACTGCCTTGGACTGTAGACGGAATACACTATGCACTCATTAAATGATGAATTGCTAAAGTGACAATTTTATGCTTGGATAGATAAAGGTGAAAAGAAAAGAATATTTTGCTCATTAGGTTATGCTAGTAGGCTATTCTTTGGAAATATTAAAAAAAAAGTTTGGAATAATGAAAGGGGATTATTGATAACATATTTTTCCATAACTGAAATCAAATATTTTCTAGTCATGACATTCCAGCCCTCACTCACCCACCTATATGTTCAAGTCTTGTTCACAGGGCCTTGTTAGGGTGGGGCTTCACTAGTGGCCCCACTTCTGTCATCTCTACTCTCATTCAATCAAGCAAATATTAGGGATGGGAAAGTCTAAGTCTGGAAGAAAGCAGGGAAAAGAGGTAACTTCCAGACAGGTGGAAACAGGGTGCACATTTAATCAGACAATAACATCAATAAAAGTTCATAATGAAACCAAGTTCTAGAGGTGATAGCATGTGCCTTATAGGAATTATTAAAAGATGGAGAGCTACAGGTAATCGATGTCATGCTTCAGTTCCAGTGTGCCACTTAGAATTGTGTTTGTTTTACCTCTTTCTCTGTATATTCCTGAATTACTAAAAATGGAAAGCTAAGTGCTAATGTTCATTTAAACATTATGTGGATCACTGCTCTGTGACTGGAGGAGAGAAAACACCAGCAGAAGCTACTTCCATGTTTTCCCAAAACTAGGTTTACTGTGAATTTCTAACCATGACTGCAGCAAAAGGGAACTCACTCTTTGGGGGGCCTTGGTGAAGGACTGACATTTTGCAGATGTGATTTGCGGGATACCACTTATTTCACCCCTTCACCCAACCCCATTCCAGTTCATGTGTCTCAGCAGCAGTGACTCGTTTAAGACTTTATTAGTGAGACATTCATTTTGAGTTAAATTACTGTTCTCTTAAGTATAATTCCTCAGAATAACCCTGGAAGCAAATGGCCTTCAATAAATCATCAATTAGAAGTTAATTTCTTATAAGCTGGGAATGCATCTTAAACTGTACTGTGCCCTTTTGCCTCTTTGGTGTCTTTGGCTATAAAGCACCTCTTTGGGCTCTGAGGCCAGAGCATTGTGGATTTTTTTTTATAGTGGGGGAGGGGTGGGTGGTGCATAAGTTTGCAATGTGAGTCTTTGGACTTCAGGTGTAAAGGTTTGTGGAGATAATATTTCAGGTTCCTCTATTTATTAATTTGTTTATGTGTTTGTTTGCTTGCTTTTCTGTGTGTCTAAACCCTTCATCTGCATTCTTTACTCCTATTTCCCTCTCCCTGAATGTCTAAGCAACTATTCTAAAGTGTTTGGTATATATGTTTTGCTTGTAATTATCCGTGGTGTAAATTCTGAAAAATTTTAATATTATTAAATTATATACTTTAGTTTCATTTTTTTCTTTTTCTTTTTTTTTTCTTTCTTTCTTTTTTTTTTTTTACCTTTTTCCTTGAAGCAATATGGCTTCAAGTTCCATCCATTTTGCTCTATGTGCAATTAATCTCCTTCTCACGGTGTTCTATGTATCTTGTATCCTATCTTATTCATTTAACTAAACTTAGCTTCAGGAAGTCTAATGAATTACAAACAAAAGAAGAAATTTTAAAAGTTTACTCCTAGACACATCATGGCAAAAATGTAGACTACCAAAGAAAGTGAAGTATATAAAAGCAACCGCAGAGAAAAAGATGGATCAACCACAAAAGAACATTATTTACAGTGATCTGATTTATTAAAAGCAACTATTGAAGCCAGAGAACAATGAAATATTATTTCTAATGTGTTGAAGTGAAATAATTCCTATCCCAGAATTTTATATTCAGCATTGTTTTCAAGAATGAGGAACTTTTTTGGAAAACAGCGAAAAAAACGTTATTATCAACAGATTTATATAAGGAATTCTAAGGGACACATATTTGGCAGAAACAAAAAAAACTCAGGTATAAATTTAAAATGGAATTTGAAAGCAATTATGCATATACATTAGTTAATATATAGTCAAATATACTATATTAATTATAAGACTGTTAATGTATAATTAAGAATTCATTGATATATTAAAAATGGTAATACCTAATGTGTGTGGGAGGGGGAAGGGTGACAGGATAGAAATAAAAATAGAAAAAAAAATTGGAAAACAATATAATTTGAGATGAAAGAGGTCATGAAAATTAAAATATTTTAAGACTCTTTTGGGAGGAGAGTAAATATTTTAATTAACTTTATACTGTATTATATATATGTATCTATATTTAAATTTAGGCCATACACTAAAAGCACAAAGAGCACAAGTAACTTCCAAACAAGTAGAAAAAATTTAAAAACAATGAGAATAAGGCTAAAGGAAAAGAAGCTTGAAACAATCCAAAAAAAGAAAATAATGGGTAAGGAAAACTTCAAAACCAAGTTGACAGAAATCACTTAATGAGGTGTTAGAGATAGATACAAATGTATCAGCAAAAGTAAAAAAGTTGTACTAAACTCTCAGTTAACATAAAATGATTTTAGGATGAACAAAAATTAAAAACAAGACAATATATATGCTGTTTTCAAGAGAATACAAAAAGAACAATGTAAAGAGTTAAAGGGTGGGAAGATATACATGTACAATGCTAAACAGAAGAAAACTGGTGCTGTTATGTAAAATAAATTTTTAAAAAAACTAATAACATTAAAGAAAATAATTCCATAATGATATGTATTCAATTTAGTAGGAAGATACAAAAATTGCAGCCTTGATATATCGAAAAGCAAAGCTTGGGATATAAAAAGTACTAATTGGTTGAACTACAAGAAATAATTTAAAAATTCACGTACTGAGTTTTAAACACATATCCCTCAGTAACTTATTTTTTCTAGCAAGCAGATGAAAATAAAGAAAGATTAGTAAAAATTTAAAACTACAAGAAATATTTAGGTTTTGAGTAGGAAAATAACCTTGATTGTTCATATGTAAAATATTGCACACAATGACTGGCAAATGTACTTCTTTATAAACACATATTAATCATTTTTGAAAATTTTTATCTGCTTGAACTCTTAATACATTTCAAAGATTTGTACACTATAAACCACATTCTCTGACTACAAAACAATTGTGAGAAATAAACAATTAAGAGAAAAATAGAAGAAAAAGATAATCTATACATTTGGAAACCTTAAAGTGAACTTTAAAAAACTCATGGATCAAGGGCCAAGCCCGTGGCGCACTCGGGAGAGTGTGGCGCTGGGAGCGCAGCAGTGCTCCCGCCGCGGGTTCGGATCCTATATAGGGAGGACCGGTACGCTCACAGCACTCACTGGCTGAGCGCTGTGCAGCCGGTCTCCAAAAGGACAAAAAAAAAAAAAAAAAAATGAAAAAGGGGACATCAAACAGATTAGGTACTACAAAGAGTGTCAGGGGATATTGTAATAAATCTGAAAAAGTTATGTGATTACTCCTAGAAATATAAGTTTTCAGAAGTAACATACAAGTCACATAAAATTTATTTTTAAAACTACTTAAAAGTTGAATCCATAAGTTAAAACTTTTCCACAAAAATATTCTAGGCCCATATGGATTTACTGATATATTCTATGGAAAATTTAAGAAAGAATTATGTCAATCTTACATAAATTTCTTCAGAGAATGGCGAAGGAAAAGAAATACACTTCCAACTCAATTTATGGAGCTGGCATTATGTTGATTGCCAAACCAGGGAGAAAATTAAAGCTAATCCACTTAGGAGTACCTATGTAAAAAAATACACACACACACACACACACACGCATACACAATATTAATGGACAGTTAAGCCAACCTGGATTTATCCAGAAAAGCAAGAATTATTATTAGAAAATGATTATTATAATTTGTCATATTAACTGATTAAGGGAGAAAACTGCATGTTTAACAGATAAAGAAAAGGTGAATCATAAAACATAATAGCTATTTATGATTTTCCAAAAATGATTTTTTAAACAAACTAGGAATAGAGAAAAAAACCAAACCTTCCTTAAATAGCTACTGATAGATAATATCTAAACAAATAAAAACTTACAGCAAGTAGTATACTAAATGGTGACATGTTGGAAACATTTTACTTATGATCAGGGACAAGATAAAGACACCCATTATTATCATTTTTATTCCTTTTAAAAATAGAATTTTCAGACAGTACCTTAAGTAAAGGAAAAGAAAGGTTAAAAAATTGAAAAAAGGGAACACAATTTTTATTATTTGTAGGTGACAACATTTTCTATGTAAAAAATCCTAAAGAATCTATTAATACAGTATAGAATTTGTAAGGAAATTTAGCAACTTTACTGAGTTTGAAATCAATTCAGAAGTCACTTGCGTTTCCACATACCAACCAAAAAGCTGTTAGAAAAAATGTAAGTAAAAAACCAATAATATTGTTATGGATTAAATCATGTATCCCAGAATGATATGTTGAAGTTCTTACCCCTGTTACCTGTGAATGTGACTTTATTTTAAAAAGTGTTTTTAGGGCTGAGCCCGTGGCGCACTCAGGAGAGTGTGGCGCTGGGAGCGCAGCAGCACTCCCGCCACAGGTTCAGATCCTATATAGGGATGGCTGCTGCGCTCATTGGCTGAGCGCTGTGAGGCCAGTCTCAAAAAAAAAAAAAAAATAAAATAAAAAAAATAAAAAACAAATAAAAAAGTGTCTTTACAGATGTAATCTAGTTAAGACGAGGTCTTTAAGGTGGGCTTTAATTCAATATGACTGGTGTTCTTATAAGAAGTGGAGAAGAGAGACAGAGATAGACACAGAGAATGAACACTATGTGATGACCTGTGTAGCTCCAATCTTGGAATGATGCAGCTGCTACCAAGGAGTGCAGAAGATCTAAAGCCACCATGACATGCTAGGAAGAGGGAAGAAAGGATTCTACCCAGAGTTGTATAAGAAGCATGGCCCTGCTGACATGTTGGATTTTGACTTCTAGCCTTCAAAACTATGAGAAAATAAATTTCTGTTGTTTTAAGCTACCCAGTTTACTGGGTGGTACTTTATTACAACAACCTTAAGAATCTAATACATATACCTCATTTATCGTAATACTAATAAAAAATAGATAAATCGCTTAAGTAAATCTAGCAATTGTTATGCACAGTCTCTATGCAGAAAATAAAATAATATATTAAAAGATATTAAAGAAAGCACAAATAAATGGAAAATCATACTATCATAAAAACATTCTTTCTCTTAAATTGATCCATAGATTTAGTGGAATTACAATCAAAATTCTAATACAATTATCCTTGGAACTTGGTAAGCTAATTTTAAAATTTATTATGAGGAGAAGGACAAAAAAAATTAAAAACTTCCCTGAAGAAGAGCTAGGCAAATGAACTTGCCTTACCAGATATTAAATCTTGTTATGAAACAATCATATTCAAGAGTGTAGAGCTGGCTTATGGATGAACAAATGGGACAATGGAGCAGAATAGAGATATTGGAAACTGATCCATCAATGTATCACAAAGCAGACATTGCTGAATAGCAGAGAAAGATGGAGTATTTAATAAGTTGTGCTGAGATGGTTTATTATCAAAATGACAAAATATAAAATTATATTCATACCCTATACTATATATAAATTCCAAGTACATTAAACACTTAAATGTACAATAAAAAGTTATAAAACTATCTGAAGTCAATATAGCAGAGTATTTTATGTTTCATATATTCTACAATAAAACTGAGAATTTTTGAAGGAGTGATGTCAGCAAGATGGCAGAATAGGAAGCCCTGGATCTTCCTTCCACCACAGGGACATAGATTTAACAACCAAAAAAAAAAAAAAAGGCCTAATTCCTCTTTGAGAAATCGAGAAGCAAGTTAAAAGGTTTCTACACCCCAGGTGACTATGAAGCCAATCACATCAAAGCCTGATAGGAAATTTATGACACTGTTCATTATTTCTCTCAGAGCCCCTTACCCTGGTTCACAGAATTTAAAAGGAAACCATGAAAAAGATGTCGTATAACTTCGTATACCCTATTCTAGTCTTTTTGCTAGGAAGAAAAAGGAATAGATATACTTTGTACTAAGTACTTTGTATTTCCAATATTCTGACTTTTAGGGGGGCTGCCTAAAGGACTTGTTTCTATATTGCCTTTATCCAAGTAATAACAGAAATGGAGCACCAGGTTGGGGGTCTCTGAGAAAAAAGACAATCAATCATACAACAGTATCTATAGTACCACAAATAGACACTAGTGAAACACCAGTACCACAATTTACTACAGCACCAGAGAGGCTGCAATATTGTAGACAGACACCAGGGAAGTCTCCTTAGTAGAAACTGGCAAATCTCTTCAAACAAGCAATTATGTGCACATGGCCAGAGACATTTCATATGCAGAAAAGGCTTGAGAGGTCTTCAGAATCTCTGAAGATAGCAGGGTTTTTTGAGACAGTCCTCCCTTTACAAAACCAGACCACAAAGTCTAGGAGAGTTGGCTCATTCTTTAAATGCTGAAATGTCAGCAGCAAAAAATAATGAGACACACAAAATAACAGAGAATTGTGACATATTTAAAAGAAACAAATAAATATCCAGAAACCAAACCTAAAGAAATGGACACATATGAATTGCCAGATAGAGAATGCAAAATTACCATGATAAGGATGCTCAATGAATAAAAGAGAGCACAGATATTCAACTAAATGCAATTAGGAAAATAATGCATGAACAAAATGAGAACATCAGCAATGAGATGAAAACTGTGAAGAAGAACCAAACAGAAAATTTGGAACTGCAGGATACTGTGGAATATACTATAAAGCA
>NW_007730435.1:130303-130708 GCF_000696425.1 Galeopterus variegatus
CACTTAATTGCCTTACTGGAATGTCATCTGGCTTGTTTCACTGAAAGTTACCACACTGTATTGTTAAATTATAACCCCACCTACGTTCTCTTCCTGTAACTTCTTGGTCTGGAAAATAAATGCAGGAAGAGAACCCCAATTCAGGGTTAAATTCCCAAGGAAGGGATGCCTCTCACTGGAGGGTCCCAGGAAAGTTAACCACTTCTGGGGTTCTTACTGCTCAGAAGAGATGGGCTTTGAGTAATCCTTTGTGACTCCATCACCCAGGGTAAGGGGGGTGACAAATCCACAGGGTGCAAAGAAAAAGGATGCAGTAACTGAATGGAAAAATTCACTGGAGGAAGTCAACAGCAGATTTGACCAGGCAGAGAAGACAATAAACAAACAAACAAACAAACAAACAAA
>NW_007730435.1:131861-164869 GCF_000696425.1 Galeopterus variegatus
AAGAAAGAAAGAAAGAAAGAAAGAAAGAAAGAAAGAAAGAAAGAAAGAAAAACAAAAAAACACTGTCAACTAAGAATACTATTTCAGCAAAACCTTCCTTGAAAAATGAAGGAGAATTTAAGACATTCCCAGGCAAACAAAAGCTGAGGGAGTTCATCACTATTAGACTCGACTTAAAAGAAATGCTTAAAGAAGTCCTACCAGTTGAAGTAAAAGGATGATAAATAGCAACACAAAACCACACAAAAATATAAAATTCCCTAGTAAATGTAAACATATAAACAAATCTATAATCTCGTAGTGCTGTAATGTAGGTAAGAAAATTACTTATAAATAGGGTGATAGAGTTTGGATGTGTTGTCCCACCAAAACTCATGTGGAAGTCTGATCCCCAATGGGACAGTGTTGGGAGCTGTTTGAGTCATGGGCATGGATACCTCATGAATTGAATAATGCTCTTCCTGGGTGAGGGGGGCCTGAGTGAGATCTTGCTCTATTAGTTCCCATGAGAGCTGGTTGTTTAAAAGACCTTGGCACATCTTCTCTCTCTCTCTCTTGCTTCCTCTTGCCATGTGATCTGCTTGTACCCACCTGCTGTTTTTTGCTATGAGTAGAGGCAGCCTGAGGCCCACACCAAATGCAGCTGTCAAATAAACCCCTGTTCTTTATAAATTATCCATTTCAGGTATTCTATTATAGCAACACAAAATGGACTAATACATAGAGCATAGAATTTTTTAAAGCATAAAAACTAATTATAAATCTATAAATTATAAATGTTAATGGATATATAATATAAAAAGTTAACTTGTATCATTGATAAACAGATTAAACCACCTATTAAAATACATAGATTGGCTGAATGAATTAAAAAATAACAAGATCCAACTACATGCTGTCTATAAGAAACTCACTTTAGATATAAAGACACACATAGGCTAAAAGTGAAAGGCTAGAAAAATATATTCCATATAAATGGGAACCCAAAGAGAGGATTTGCCATATCAATATCAAACAAAATAGACTTCATGACAAAAACTATCAAAAGACACCAAGAAGGACATTAAATAATGATAAAAGGGTTAATTCACTAGGAAGATAGCAAAATATTAACTAACTAATAAGTTAAATGTTATTATCATGTATTAATGTTAGATGCTAACATTAGAGCATCCAAATACATGAAACAAACATTGACAGGACAGAAAGGAGAAAAAGGTAAACCTACAATAATAGTAGGAGACTTCAAACTTCACTTTCAGTTATTGAAAGAACAATGAGACTGAAGATCAATAAGAAACAGAGGACTTGAACAATAGTATAGACCAACTGAATCTCACAGACATATACAGAACACCCCTTAGAATGGCAGCAGTATATACATTTCTTTCAAGTTCACCTGGAACATTCTTCAAAATGAATGACATTTTAGGCCATACAAGTCTTAACAAATTTTTAAAAATTGAAATAATACAAACTCTCTTCTCCAACCACAAAGGAATGAAGCTAGAAATCAATAGAAAAAGGAAAACAGGAAAATCCACAAATATGTAGAAATTAAACAGCACATTCTTAAGCAACGAAGGGGTCAAAAAAGAAATTATATGGAAATACAGAAAATATGGAAACAAAACAAAACATACCAAAATTTATGGAATGAAACAAATCAGTAGTAAGAGGAAAGTTTACAGTGGTAAATGTTTACATTAAAAAAGAAGAAAGACTTCAAATCAGCAGTCTAAACTTAGACCTTGAGAAACTAGGGAAAAAAGAACTAAGTAAATCCAAAGTCAGCTGAGGGAAGAAAACAATAAAGATTAAAGCAGAGATGAATAAAATGGAAAATAGAAAAGGAAAATAGAAAAATAATAGAAAAAATCAACAACATCAAGTTGGATTTTTTTTTTAAGATCAACAAAATTGACACTTAGCTAGACTAAGAAAAAAAGAGAGGACTCAAATACCTAAAATTATAAATGAAAGAGGGGACATTGCAAGTGATGCCACAGAAATAAAAAGGATTATCAGAGATTACTATGAACAATTAGAAACCAGCAAATTTGTTAACCTACAAGTAATGGATAAATTACTAGAAACATTGGCCCCATCAAGACTGAATTATGAAGAACACAATATCTAAACAGATTTTTAGCTAGTAAGGAGACTGAAGCAGTAATAAGACAACCTCCAGACAAAGAAAAGCCCAGGATGAGATGGCTTCACTGGAGAATTCTACCAAATATTTAAAGAAGAGTTAACACCAATCCTTCTTAAACTGTTCCAAAGAATTGAGCATGAGGGAAGACTTCCAAATTTATTTTATAAGGCCAGCATTACCCTGATATAAAAACAGACAAATACACATCAAGACCAATATCTCTTATCATTATTGATGCAACATTTCTCAGAAAAATAGTAGCAATAGAATTTAACAGTATGTTAAAAAATCATATACCATAATAAAGTAGGATTTATCCCTGGGGTGCAAGGATGGTTCAACATGTAAAATCAATCAATGCAATGCACTATGTTAATCAAATGAAGAACAAAACCCACATCAACTTCTCAATCAATGCAGAAAGAGCATTTGATGAAATCTAACAGTTTCATTACAAAAAAAGGAAAAGAAAACACTTGACAAAGTAGGAATAGAAGAAAAGTACGTCAGTATAAATAAAAGCCATATATATGAAAATCACACAGCTAACATCATACTCAACAGGGAAAGATTAAGATCTTTTCCTCTAAGATCAGGAACAAAGCAAGGGTGCCCACTCTTACCACTACTATTTAACACAGAGCTGGAAGTTCTAGCCAGAGCAATTATACAAGAAAAAGAAATAAAAGGCAAATAAATTGGAAAAGAAGTAAATTTTTCTCTGTAGACAACTGGATTTTATATGTAGAAATTTCTAAAGATTAAAAAAAGTAACAACCAAGTTAGAACTAACAAACAATTCAGCAAATTTCTGGGATGCAAAATCAAAAGTCAAAATTCAATTGCATTTCTATAAACTAATAATGACCAATATGAAAAGAAAATAAACAATCCCATTTACTATAGCATCAAAAATAATAAAATATGTAGGTTTAAATTTAACCAATGAGGTAAGAGACTTGTATGCTAAAAACATTGCTAAAATTACTAAAGGAAAATACAGGTGAAACACTTCAGCAACTAGATCGGGGCACGGACTATGATCATTAGCTCAAAAGCACAAGAAGCAAAAGAAAAAATAAACAAATGGGACCATATCAAACTAAAAAGCTGCATATCAGGGGAAACAATCAGCAGAGTGAAACAACAACCTACAGAGTGGGAGATAATTTTTGCTAACGATGCATCTGACAAGGGGTTAATATCAAGAATATACAAGGAACTCAAGCAATTATACATTAAAAATCAAATAACCCAATTAAAAAATGTGCAAAGGAACTAAATAGACATTTTTTCAAAGGAAGACATACAAATGGCCAACAGGTACTTGAAAAAATGCTCAACATCACTAGTCATCAGGGAAATGCAAATTAAAACTACAGTGAGGTACCACCTCACCTCAGTTAGACTGGCTATAATAAAAAAGACAGTATATAACAAATACTGGTAAGGGTGCGGAGAGAAGGGAACACTCTTACACTGTTGGTGGGACTGTAAATTAGTACAACTACTATGGAAAACAGTTTGGAGGTTTCTCAAACAACTACAGATAGATCTTCCATATGATCCAGCAATCACACTTCTAGGTATATACCCAGAGGAATGGAAATCATCATGTCAAAGGGATACCTGCACTCCCATGTTCATTGCAGCTCTGTTTATAATAGCCAAGACATGGAACCAACCTAAATGTTCATCGATGGATGACTGGATAAGGAAAATGTGTATATATACACCATGGAATACTACTCAGCCATAAAAAAGAATGAAATTCTCCCATTTGCAACAACACGGATGAGCCTGGAGAAACTTATGTTGAGTAAAATAAGCAAAGCATAGAGGGATAAATACCACATGTACTCACTCATATGTGGGAGCTTGAGAGAAAGAAGGAAGGAAAGAAAGACCATAGTGATGTGTTGGACTTGCAGAGGGAGAGGACACTGTGCTACAAAGTGGAGTGGGTGGGAAAGTGGGAGCAGTAGGGAGGTTGGGACTAATTGGGTGGGGAACATGGAGTACAAATGCTATTTGTGGTAATGGGGAGAGGACACTGTGCTACAAAGTGGAGTGGGTGGGAAAGTGGGAGCAGTAGGGAGGTTGGGGCTAATTGGGTGGGGAACATGGAGTACAAATGCTATTTGTGGTAATGGGTATGCTGCTAGTATGAAACAAGCCTTCACATCTTGGGCCCAAGGGCTGACAATCAGCTTTGTATCTCATGAATATTCATAACCAATAATAAAATAAAATAAAATAAAAAAATAAAAATGCTAAAAAAAATCAAAGAAGATTGGAGAAATATTCCATGCTCATGGATTGGAAAACATAATATTGTTAAAATTTCCTTACTACTCATAAAGGTCCATGGATTCAAGCAATTTCTATTAAAATGCAAATGGCATTTTTTGCACAAATAGGTAAAGATTTAAAATTCCATATGGAATTTCAAGAGACTCTGAATGGCCAAAACTATCTTGAAAAGGAAGAACAAATTCAGAGGCCTCACAATCTTTTGTTTTCAAAACATACTGGAAACCAACAATAAAGAAGACAGTGTGGTATTGGCATAAAGACAGATACATAGACCAATGGAACAGAATAGAGAGCCTAGAAATAAACTCTTGCATATATGGTGAAATGATTTTCACTTAAGGTGCCAAGATCACACAATAGGGAAAGGACAGTCTTTTCAACAAATGGTGCTGGGATAATTGGATATCGACATGGAAAATAATAAAGTTGAACTCTTATCTTACACCATATAAAAAATTACATCAAAATGTAAAACCTAAAACTGGACTCCTAGAAGAAAAAATAGGGAAAAATCTTAAGGATGTGAATTTGGCAGAGATTTCTTAGATATGACACCAAAAGCACAGGCAACAAAATTAAACATAGACAAATGGGACTCTACCAACCTTAAAAACTTCTGAGCATCAAAGAAAACAACCAACACAGTGAAAAGGCAACCTATGTAATGGAAGAAAATAATGATAAATCAAACATCTGATCAAAGGTTAATACCCAGAATATATAAGAAATTTTTAAAACTGAACAACAACAAAAATAACCTAATTAAAAATGGGCTAAGAGCTTGAAAAAAATAGATATTTCTGCAAAGAAGATATACAAAGGGCATACAAAAAGCATATGAAAAAGATGTTCAACATTACTAATCATTAGAGAAATGCAAATAAAAACCACAATAAGACATTACTTCACTATAAAAGAACAGAAAATAAGAAGTGTTGGCTAGGGTACGGAGAAATCAGAACCCTTATGCGCTGTTGGTGGGGATGTCATATGGTGTAGCCATAATGCAAAACAGTACGGAGGTTGCTCAAAAAATTAAAAATAAAATTACCATATGATCCAGCAATTGCACTTCTGGGTATATATCCAAAATAATTCAAAGCAGGATGTTGAAGAGATATTTACACACTAATGTTAATCGCAGCCTTAGTCAAAATAGCCAAGAGGTGTAAGCAACCTAAATGTTCATGAACAGATAACTGGATAAAGAAAATGTGGTATATACATACAGTGCAATGTCATGCAGCCTCAAAAAAGAAGGAAATTCTGTCACATTGCTACAGCATGGATGAACCTTGAGAACATCATTCTGAGCAAAATAAGCCAGTCACAAAAGGACAAATACTATAAGAGTATACTCATATGAAGTATCTTCTTTTTAACTTTAAATATCATTTTTTTTTTTTAATTATTCATTATTACAAATTGTGATTTTTCTTTATGTCCTTTACCTTAAGTAATCAAAAATCATAGAGACAGAAAGTAGAATGGTGGTTACCAAAGGTTAGAGTTTGGGAGGAGAGGGAATTAGTGTTTAGTGGATATTAAGATTCAGTGTTGCAGGATGAAAAAATTCTAGAGATCTGTTGCACAACAATGTGAGTATACTTAACACTACTGAACTGTACCCTTGTTAAAAAAATTATTTTTTTATTGAAACATAATTGATTATACATATTTGTGTACAGAGATGACTATCAGTATCTGCATACAATACGTGATGATCAAATCAGGATAGTTGGTATACTCGTCATTACAAAACATACTCATTCTTTGTGTCCATTAACCAATTTCTCCCTAACCCCCTCCCCCTCCCCTTAAAAATGCTTAAGATGATAAATTTAATGTTATATGTTTGTTTAACAACATTAAGCAAACAAACAAATAAAACTTTAGAATTGATATCCACATCTTGGCCTTGTTACTAAACTTGAAATCAGGTTACCCTTGAACAACAGCAATAACAAAATAATTCCTGTTCATTAAAAAGATACCCACCAGGTCAAGGGTTTGGATCCCTATACCAGCCAGCTGCCAAAAAAAAAAAAAAAAAAAAGATACCATGAAAAGTGAAAAGACAAGCTGCAAACTAGCGAAGGTATTTGCAATTTATATAACTTAGACAGGATTAGTGTCCAAAATATACTTCAAATTTTCAGAAATCAATAAGAAATAGACAAACAACCTAGTAGAAAATAAGTGAAACATATAAACAGATATTGCACAGAGGAGGAAATACAAATGGCCCATAAATTAATGAAAAGATGCTCAATTTCCTTAGTTTTCACAAAATTCCCAGTAAAATCAACTAAAATTAGAATAAGATGCAATTTCATACATACCCAATTTATCAAAAATTTTTTTTTAAAAAGCCATGGGATACTGAATGTTTTAGATATCAGGGGGCAATGAATGTCCCTTCTTGCTCATGAGCATGTAAGTGGGTATAAAGCAGGTTGGCATTATGTAGTAAAGCTCGACATATCCTAAAATCCAAAAACTTCACTCTTGGGTGTATTAATTCACACTCTTACATATGTGAACTAAGAAATGCGCAGGAACAGGTTTATGGTAGCTTTTAAATAATAGTAGAATAAACAAACGCAAAACCTGAAAATGTCTATTAACAGTAGAAAGAATATGTGAATTGTGATTTATTCAAATAATGAACTACTGCAGAACAGTAAACTGAGTGGACCACAGTAACCTGCATAATGTTAGCAGATCTCAAAAAACATCATTTCAGACAAAAGTAGAAAGTCACAGAAGACAAATAATATTGCTCCCAGTTACAGATCAGTGGAAAAAAAGAACCCTACAAAATATAAAGCAATCTATGTCCTTGGATACATCTGCAAGTGATAAAATATAATTCAAAGAAAGGGAATTATCATCACAAAAATCATCTAAGAATGAGAGAAGGGGCCTTAAAGAAGTCCAGCATATGAGGTGTGGATGCTCCAAGATCTAGAATATTCTATTTCTTCAGTTGGTGGAGGGTAAGTAGATGTTCAGGTTTTTATTCTCTAAAATTTACATATGTGCACTGTGTGATCTTTTATGTGTATAATATGCTTTTGTAACTTGATAGGGGCCACTCATAAAGAAATATTATGCTCAATTTATGTAAATTATTAATAATCATTCAGGTCTTGCTGGAAATAAACCTTATTAATAAAATTGTTTGAACCTGGTACTTTGTGGCTAATAGTCATTGCCTACACTCACAGAGCTCCAGGTGAAGTTTTAAGTTTCCAAGGCTGCTCCTTGATCAATACCTCCCAAACCCCACTGGCTCTGAGACTGCCTATTTGTCATTTACTTTAAAACCAGGCCCTACTGCAATGATTGCTGATTAAAGGAGTCCGTCTCGCCCGTAACTTCATTATCACCCAGTTCACAGGGGGAGCATTCGGTCCGGCAACGAACTGAAAGCCAGCCAAAGCAAATTTATGACATGCATACTGTATCGATTTTGATGGGAGCGAAAGCAGAGAAGGTCAATAGGATGGCATCCAGAGTCATTACTGGGCAGAAGAGAAGACTAAATCAAAACAAGAGATGAATTTTTTTTAGCCATTTTATGCTATGTTCTTGCAACTTCATAAATGATCCCACATCTTAGTGTCAGAACTTTATAATAAAGTGGCAATGGGACTGTGATGGAAAATTCAGATCTGGGGACAAGAACAAAGGAATAAATTGTTTAAAAACTAGAGAGAGAGAGAGAGAGAGAGAGAGAGAGAGAGAGAGAGAGAAAAGACACTCTGGGGATCCTTAGTTCAGTATAAATAAAATGGAGCTGATATAACATGAAAACCTTGAATTCTGGCGTTTCATACTCTTTCTACAGAGAAAAATAGATGACTGTTCAAAGAAATGCTTCCTGAATACACAGAAGACAACAGACAAATGTATTGTGGTA
This sequence comes from Galeopterus variegatus, assembly GCF_000696425.1. Classification (NCBI taxonomy): domain Eukaryota; kingdom Metazoa; phylum Chordata; class Mammalia; order Dermoptera; family Cynocephalidae; genus Galeopterus; species Galeopterus variegatus. The sequence goes on from NW_007730435.1 coordinate 140,261, forward strand.
GTATACAGTACTAGCGATAGTAGTGTTAATTCTAATAATACTATATTAATTGTTATACTAAAAGTACTAATCAATTACCGTTCATTGAGCATTTAATCGTTGACTAACATTTTGCCTCTTATTACACTCATTTAATCCTCATAACTACTTTGAGATGTATGTAGGTATTATTATCCCCACTTTAAAAGTATGAAAATTGGAGCTCAGGAAGGTGAGAAAGGTTCTCTCAAACAGCTAATATGCTGCAGATTTTTAAACAAGGGCGCTGGACCTACAAGCTTATGCCTTAAAACTCTGTTGCAGTGACTAGTTAAGGTGTTGACATCCCATCGCTATAGCTTTAGGATATTTTTCCAGGCCGATCTTGAGATAATAAAAACCCTGGAAGACACGCATGAATTGCTGTCTGCATCACATGGTTTGTTGGGCTCCTAGCACATCTGATTATAAATACATGCTGCTGGGAAGGGCTACGTGCCTGAGTTCTGTTGTACCCATAGATCACATTCTAGACTCAGGTACTGAGGTTGCTTGCCACTGATTGTTAGATGCAGAAATCCCCTTTTAAGAGGTCCGCTCACATTACCCTACCACTAGATAAAAAGCACCCCCAGTCTTTGCTCTCCAGTGTAGAATTGCCCCTGGACCTGATTTTTCTTGCCCCTTGCAGTTTTTCTCTCATCAGCAGCCTCCGTCTCAAATCCATCTCCTTTGCAACTGGCCTCTTCCCCCACTTTGCTTTCTCCTTCACAGTTAGTAATGTGTGACTTTCTTAAAACTATGCTTTCAACAATTATTATCCCCTGGCCCTGCCCTGCCCCCAGGATGAAGCACAGAGTCAGTGTCCTCCCCTCCCCTGCATTCCCTTCTCAGACTACACCATGTGGGCTGATGTGGAGATGTCAGCAATACACACTTCTGAGCAGGAGCTCTGGGTCATAACTGGGTTGTTAAGGCCCCATCTTTTTCTGCTCCAACAGCCCTAGCTACTGCTTGCTCTTCAATTATGCTCCCAAAGAGCACTCACACATGGGCTCAATTCCTTAGGTCTTATCCTAGTTCTGCCTCCCCTGGGAAGCCTTTCTCTCCACCCCTCCTTCTTGCATCTTCTTCCTCTCAGAATCCCTAAAGCTGGGATTCTATTTTGCATTCATTTATCACTTCATACAAGCCAGACACCATGCCAAGCTGTTTACACACATGACACTCTTCCTTTCAATACCCCTCTAAGAAATTCCCTCCAATTCTCATTCTACAGACAAAGAAAACTAAGAATCTGAGAGACTCCACAGATCCTAGTGGTAGGTCAAACAGGAATGTTGACTTCAAAGGTGAGGAAGCAGGGATCTTTCCCCTCCCAGGGGGTTTATAAACAGAGCTGCATTTCAGGATAGTGATGGCATGTTCAAACAGCTTGGGTCCCTAGGGCCAGCAGAGCTATCAGATCAGAATCCCCAAGGACAGGGCTGTCCTCACCAGAGGATCACAATCCAGATTTGCCCCCTTCCCCACCCTGCATTAAGAACCACTGCTGATCTCTTTATACTCCCTTCCTCATTCATCTGCTCACCAAATTATTTTGGCCATTTAGTTGTTTGCTACTTCACAGTGGTAGGGTGGAGACAGACAGCCTAAATTCATATCTACAAACACACACACACACACACAGATATACTAAGACTTAGACGAGTTACAGAATATGTGTGATTGATGTGTATATATATATTAATAAAACTGTATATCTCATATATACACACAGAGTGAATTTATTTATCCATATATACACACACACACACACACATATGTACATAAAAACATATAATATATGTTATATATATAACATATAATAATATATACACACACAGATAAACACACATACATGTATGGTTATTTAACCTTGTTTAGTTGGTTGAGGCTCCACAACCTCTCAAAGGTTCAGTTTTATCATCTGCAAATTGGAATATCATCTGCAAACCATGGTATTTCATTTAATTTAAACCCTTCAACTTTATGTACTATGTGGGTCATTAAAGAGATTTTTAAATAAAAAATTGGCTTCTCCCTATAAGCCAAACAATGGCTTTTTCTGCAGTAATGCTGGAGGAGAAAACTGGCTTACCAGAGGCATGGAAAGACAGTGAGTACAAAGCCATATATACTGTGCATCATCAGTGAAATGTACCTGATTTTAACCTTACGATCTGACTTTAGAAATAACTCACTAGATGACATGTGCTTTGACTTTACTGTAGAAATTACCTCATAGTATTATAATGAGAAACGACGATGATGATGGTGATGATGATGATAAAGTAGTGGGTCTTTCTAAGAAGATCAAATTCTTAAAAGGCCATACTCAATATTGGATGTGCAATGCTAAATACAAGTGGATAACATGTATGTTTAAAAGAATGCCAGATTAGCAATTGTTATGTTTTAAAATTCATAAAATGGCAATTCTTATGTTATATATGTTTTACCACAATAAACTAAATAGGAATAAATGCCAGATCATTTATGTGCAAGGTGATTTAATGCTTCAGGAAAAAAATATATGTGTATATGTATGTTTACACACATGGACATACATATGCATGCATACACATGCAGAGGAGCTACCTTCTAGATAGGTTTAGAGAAACAAACAAAGTGTTAAAGGGGCTAGAATGGTGCAACAAAACTCCTCGACTTCTGCTTTGCTTCTTTTTTGTGAAGAAGAATAAACTCTGGGCTGTAAAGGGTGGAGTGAACATTGCTGAGAATGAAGTAAATACACTCATGATGGATAAAAAGATTGCAAGAGTACACATATTTGCTTTACATGAGTTCAAACCTTCTGACCCATCTAAAGTACACCACAGGGTCTCAAGAGAATGTCTAAATTAGATAACTATCATTGATCTTTCACATTCATGTAAGGACAAAGTGGTTCTGAAAGACTGGAGATGGGCAGATTCTATTAATAATTAAAGGCAGAATAGGGTTTATTCCACAAACCACTCACTAGTAAGTTTCCGTTGTGATCTGCCAAAAACATTAAAATCCCTTTAGGATAAAATTTCCAGTCTAATATGTTAAGTTTTTTCCACAGCAAGATTGCTCTCCTTCCTTCCTTCCTTCCTTCCTTCCTTCCTTCCTTCCTTTCTTTCTTTCTTTCTTCTTTCTTTCTTCTTTCTTTCTTTCTTCTCTCTCTCTCTCTCTCTCTCTCTTTCTTTCTCTCTTTCTTTCTTTCTTTCTTTCTTTCTCTCTCTCTCTCTCTCTCTTCCTTCCTTCCTTCCTTCCTTCCTTCCTTCCTTCCTTCCTTCCTTCCTTCCTTCCTTCCTTCTCTTTCTTTCTTTCTCTTTCTCTCTTTCTCGCTCTCTCTTTCTTTCTTTCTCCCTCTTTCTCTTTCTTTCCTTCTCTCCCATCCTCCCTCCCTCCCTCCTTTTCATCCTTCCTTCCTTCTTTCTTTCTTTTCATTGTAATAAATATTTCATTTTTGAACAGTTTTTGTGAAGAGATAAAAAAAACATTGCAAAAGTAGTACAGAGAGTCTTTGTATATCCTGCAACTAGTTTCCTCTATTGTTAACAACCTACATTAGTATGGCTTACTTATTGGAATTAATGAGCCTGTATTAATACATTGCTGTTAACTATAGTCTATATGTATTCCTTAGTTTTTACCTGATCTGGGATCCCATAAAGGATACCACATCACATTTAGAAGTCATTGCTCCTAGACTCCTTGGGCTGTGACAGTTTCTCAGACTTTCCTTGTTTTGGGTGGCCTTTACAGTTTTGAGGAGTTATGATAAAATCACGTATTTTGTAGAATGTCATCCAATTGGGGTTTGTCTGATGAGACTGGGTTATGGGTTTGGGGGAGGGATGTCAGAAAGGTAAAGTGCCATTTTCGTGAGATCATATCAAGAGTTTATGCTGTCTATGAGTTTATGTTGATTTTGACCTTGATCATCTGGCTGAGGTAGGTTTTATCAGCTTTCTCCACTGTAAAGTTATTCTTTTCTCCACTATCCCTACTGTACTCTTTGGAAGAATGTCACTATTTGCAAGTCATCAGTTAAGGAGTGGGAAGTTATGCTCCTCCTCCTAGAAGATGGAATATCTATATAAATTATCTGGAATTTTTCTGCAAGAGATATTTCTCTCTTCTTTTCCATTGATTTATATATTTTTTGTTTAATCTTTTATTTATATCAGCATGGACCCATAGATATTTATTTTACTTTTGGTTATAATCCAGCAATATTTATTTCGTTGCTCAAATTGCTTCAGCACGGCCATTGATAGTTCTCTTTTGTTAGCTCCTGTATCCCCTTGGCATATTCTCCCATCAGAGAGAGAGAGAGAGAGAGTGAAGTGTGTGAAGTGTTTATGTCATGAAGCTCTGCCCGCATGAATGGATTAATGCTGTTATACAAAGGCTTATGGGGGGGCATTCTCCATCTCTCTTTCACTCTTCTGCCATGTGAGGACACAGTAGGAAGGCCTACACAAGATGCTGACACCTGGATCTTAAACTTCCCAGCCTTCAAAACTGTGAGAGAATAAATTTCTGTTCTTTATAAATTATCCAGTCACAGGTATTTTGTTATAGCAGCACAAAATTAACTAAGACACTGCCTTGGTCCTCGTATCAGCCATTTTTCTAAGGAAGCTGGTTCCCTTTGCTGGAGAATATTATTAGAAATCGAGATTTAGGTGCTGGGTATACTCTTTCATACTACATGTCATTGTTTTCTAGGTTCTCTCATCCAACAAAACAAACCCATGTATGGGTTACGTGTTTATAGATACACATACACACAATAGGTTATATACACACAATATTTATTAATCTATAAATATTTCTATATGTAACTCATTGTTTGTATATTAAGTTGAACGTAAGTTCATACTGATGTCTCCAACTATAATGCATCACTACCACATGAATCATTATAGCTTCATTATTTTGCTTATTTGTAACCTCCCACTCTGACAGGGAGAAACCAGCTCCTGCCATCCACTCTTCAGTAATTTAATTGTTCAATTTCAGTATACATGTGTACGATGATATCAGACCTATTAACCTGTATCTCCATGATAAACAACTTTATTATGTTGAGTTCTCAGAGTTATTTGTATATTTTGGATGCAAGTCTTGTATCAGACATGTATTTTGCCAATATATTTTCTGATCCGTGGCTTGTAATTTCCTTTTCTTAAGGAAGGAAGGAAGGAAGGAAGGAAGGGTCTTTTCCTAAGCATAACTTTTAAATGTTAATACTATCTAACCCATCTTTTTTTTTCTTTCTTTCATGGATTGCTATTTTGGTGTTGCATCAAAAAACTCATTAAGGTTATATAGATTGTCTCCTATGTTTCTTTTATATTTTTTTAGTTTTTACATTTGCATTTAGCACTATTACTCATTTTTAGTTAATGTTTCTGAAAGTTGTAAGTCTGTGTCTAGGTTCATTTCCCTTTTTTTTTTTTTTTGCAATTGGACATCCAATTGCTTTAGCACCATTTACTGAAAAGGCTTTTTGAATTGCTTTTATTCACTTATTAAAAATCAGTTGACTGTATTTACATTTATCTATTTCTGGGCTTTCAGTCCCCTTCCATTGATCTATGTTCTACGCTTTCACCAATACCATGCTGCCTTGATACTGTAGCTTCACAGGAAGTCTTATATTTGGATAGTGTGAGTCCTACAACTTGCTTCTTTTTCTTCAGTAACGTGTTGGCCACTCTAGGTTCCTTGACTTTTACTATAACTGGAATTTAGACTGAGATTGCATTCAATCTGTAGATCAATTTGGAAAGAACTATTATCAGAATAACATTGAATATTCTGATCCATGAATGTAGAATATCACCATTTCTTTGGATCTTCTTTGATTTCTGTCAACAGAGTTCTATAATTTGCCAGCTATAGATCCTGGACACATTCTTTTTTAAACATTGTTGCATTCAACTTTCTACTATTTTGTTGTGGAATTTATCATTGCATATTTATGACAAATATTGCTGCATAGTTTTTGTTTATCCTAATGTCTTTATCCAGTTTTGATGTGATGATAATGTGTGATAATGATGGCCTCATAAAATGAGTTAAGAAGTGGTCCTTTTGCGTCTATATTCTGGATGAGATTATAGGGAATTGGTATCACTTCTTTCTGAAATATTTGATAGAGTTCAACAGGAAAACCACTGTGCCTATGGCTTTCTGTTTTTTAAGATTATTAATTTTGATTCAATTTCTTTAACACAGAATAAATACAGAGCTATTCAGATGATCTGTTTCTCCTTTTGTGAGTTTTAGTAGTTTGTATCATTCAAGTCATTGATCCATTACATCTAAATTATCAAATTCATGGGCATACAGTTGTTTGCTGTATCTTTCTTTTCCTTTTATTGACTATGGGATCAGTAGTGATGCCATCTCCTTGATTTCTGATATGGGTAATTTGTGCTTTCTTTAATTTTTTTCTTGGTTAGCTTGTCAAGAGATTTATTATTAATTATTAATAATAATTATTAATAATCGTCATTAATTATTAATAATAATTATTAATAATTGTTATTAATTATTAATCTTTTCAAATAAGTAGCTTTTGTTTCATTGATATTTTCTATTATTTTCTTCTTTTGATTTTATTAATATCTGCTCTAATTTTTATTTATTTATTTATTTAGTTTTATTTGATTTAGGCTTAAATTTCTCTTCTTTTTCTCATGTGCTAAAATGGAATCTTAGATTGTTGATATTTATCAGTCTAAAACGTCCCTCTTATTTCTAGTAACATTCCTTTTTTACATCTATTTTGTCTGATATTAGTACAGCCACTCCAGCTTTATCACACATAAAACAAATGTACTTCACACATGGTTGCTGTTTTCATGGTATATATTTTTCCATTCTTTTACATTTAACTTTGAATCTAAAGTGTGTTTGTTACACACAGAATATAGTTGTATTAAAAACATTTTTTTTATTGTAACACAGTTGAGTGTACAAATCTGTGGGGTACAGAGTTGAATATCAATACCTGTGTTCAATATTTCATGATCAAATTAGAATAAATAATGAGAACTGTAAACCACTGCTGAGAGAAATTAGAGAGGATACAAGAAGATGGAAAGATATCCCATGGTCTTAGATTGGAAGAATAAACATTGTGAAAATGTCCATACTACCCAAAGTGATATACAAATTCAATGCAATCCCCATCAAAATTCCAATGACATTTTTATCAGAAATGGAAAGAACTATCCAGGCATTTATATGGAATAAAAAAAGACCACACATAGCCAAAGCAATGCTGAGCAAAAAAATAAAGCTGGAGGCATAACACTACCTGACTTTAAGCTATACTACAAAGCTATAATAACCAAAACAGCATGGTACTGACATAAAAACAGACACACTGATCTATGGAATAAAATAGAGAATCTAGAAATCAACCCATGCAATAAAACTTCTTAAAGAAAACATAGGAGAAACACTTCAGCAAGTAGGACTGGACACAGACTTTATGAAGATGACCCTAAAAGCATGGGCAACCAAAGGAAAAATAAACAAACGGGATTATATCAAACTAAAAAGCTTCCGAACAATTAACAGAGTTAAAAGACAACAAGGAGAGTGGGAGAAAATACTTGCAAAATATACATCTGACAAAGGATTAACATCCAGAATATACAAGGAACTCAAACAACTTTACAAGAAAAAAACAAGCAACCCATTTAAAAAATGGGCAAAAGAGCTAAATAGGCATTTCTCTAAGGAAGATATACAAATGGCCAACAGACATATGAAAAAATGCTCAACATCACTCAGCACTTGGGAAATGCAAATCAAAACCACAATGAGATACCATCTCACCCCAGTTAGGATGGCTAATATCCAAAAGACTGTGAATGATAAATGCTGGCGAGGTTGCGGAGAAAAAGGAACTCTCATACCTTGTTGGTGGGACTGCAAAATGGTGCAGCCTCTATTGAAAATGGTATGGAGGTTCCTCAAACAAATGCAGATAGATCTGCCATGTGGTATTTCTCTTTCTGTGCCTGGCTTATTTCACTTAGCATAGTTTTTCCTAAGTTCATCCACGTTGCTGCAAATGGCAGTATTTAATTCTTTTTTATGACAGAATAGTTTTCCATTGTGTAAATATACCACGTTTTCTTTATCCAGTTGTCCAACAATGGACATTTAGATTGGTTCTAACTCTTGGCTATTGTAAATAGAGCTGCAATAAACATAGGAGTGCAGGTATTCCCTTGACATGGTGACTTCCATTCCTTTAGGTATACACCCAGAAGTGGTATTGCTGGATCGTATGGCAGTTCTATCTGTAGTTATTTGAGAAAAATCCATACCATTTTCCATAATGGCTGCACCAATTTATAGTCCCACCAACAGTGTAGGAGGGTTCCCATTTCTCCACATCCTCACCAGCATTTGTCACTCTCAGTCTTTTTTATAATAGCCAGTTATAGTTTCTTGATTTTTATGAGCAGACTAATAATCACTACCTTTCAATTAAATTGTGTAATCCATGTACTTTTAATTATACTATTGATATAGTTGGATTCACTTCTGCCATTTTGCATTTCATTTTATGTGTCTTGTGTCTTTTCATCTTTCTGCTTATATTGCCTATACATTCTTGCATACCATCTATTTTATCCATTAGAACTCTTAGCATATTAATTCTAGCTGTTTTAAATCCTGATCTGTTAACTCAATATCCCTTCCATAACTGAGTCTGGTTTTGATGCTTCCTCTGTCTCTTAAAACTGTCTTTTTTGCCTTTTATTATGTTTTGTAAATTTTTTTTATACCAAGTTTGATGTACTGGGTAAAAGGAACTTCTGTAAATAAACCTTAGTATGTGGTGATGGGGTGTGGGGGTGGGGAAACATTCTATAGTCTTATGGTCTCAGTCTCTTAGTAGCCTGTACCGCTGGGTTGTGAATGTCACATGTGCTTCTCAGTCTCCACCCCAGCCCCCTTAGGAGGGACAAGACTCTAGAGTGGGCTGGAGTTGGGTATTTCCATTTCCCCAGGTCAATTAGGCTCTGGTAAAACCCCAGCAGGATAGGCTCTGGTTGAATAGCTTCTCCTAAGGGCAGACCTTATTAAGAAAAACAGAGTGCTCCAGTGTATTTCAAAATGGCTTCTTTTCCCCTCTCACTGCTGGATGCATGAGGGGATGTTTCTCTGATATTCACTGGGAGGACCTGGAAGAGCTTCCACAGGTAAATCTCACAAAGGTGTGCTGACTTCCCTATGACTAGGTCCCCCTGGAGATTTTACCTCTCAGAATTGTCCTCACTGAGCCTCCAGCAATTCATCCGTTTTAGTTGAGGTTTCCTTACTACAGCACTGGTTCCCTGGACTTTGGTACTTGTGGGCTTCTGCTCCAGTGGAAAGTTGTGATTTTCTGTATTCACCTGTCAATTTCTCTAATTTTGGGGGCAGAAGTTTTCCCTGTAACCTCCCTTCTCTGATGGATCTGAGAAGAGTAGCTGATTTTCCAGTTTCTTCACCTCCTTGTTATTAGATTAGAGGATTTATTTCCAAGCTTCTTACGTGCTGGACTGGAAACCAGAATCTCCATATTATTTTCCCAACATACATTTTAAATTGATCTAAGACCACCTTCAAAGCACTATCCTAGCACATGTCCAGTGCAGGTGGTGTATAACAGAATACCCCTAATTCCTCTCTTCTGTTTTTTATGCCATTGTTCCTATTATTACTTTAAAAAACAGTTATCTTTCAGATCAATTAAGAATGAGAAAAAATATTATATTTTTATTTTATTTATTACTTCCCCAATTTTCTTCCTTTACTTACGTTGATTTGGATTTATTACTTATATCATTTTCTTTCTTCTTCTTTAAGAATGTTTTTTCTCTTAACATTTCTTACAAAAGCAAGTCTGTTGGCAATGAATTCCCTCAATTTTTGATTGTCTGAGAAAATCTGTATTTCTCCTTCATCGTTTGGATTAGTCAGGATTCTCCAGAGAGACAGAATCAATAGGATATGTTATAAATATATGAAGTGGGATTTATTAGGGGAATTAGCTCACATGATTGTAAAGAGAAGTCCCACAATAGGCAGTCTGCAAACTGGATGCTGGTAGCGTGGCTCAGTCCAAGTACATAGGCCTCAAAACCAGGGAAGCTGATGGTGTCCTTGGTGTGAGTCCTGGAACCCAAAAGCTGAAGAGTCTCTAGCTCTGATGTCCACAGACAGGAGAGAAAAGTGTATCCCAGCTCCAGCGGATAGAGAGAGAGTTTCACCTTCTTTCTCTGTCTTTTGTTCTTTTGGGGACTCTAGTGGATTGGATGGTTCCCACCCACATTGAGAGCAGGTCTTTCCCACCTGGTCCACTCAGACTCTCATACTAATTTCTGCTGGTAACACCCTCTCAGACACACCTAAAAAGACAGCTTTACCAGGTTGCTCAGTATTCCTTAATCTAATCAAGTTGACATCTAGAATTAACTTTCATATTGTTGAAGTATAATTTTATTGGATATAGAATTCTAGGATGGTAGTTCTATTCCTGAAAATCCTTTAAATATTTCACTCCACTCTATTCTTATTGGCATAAATTTTGATGAGAAGTTCACATTAATCTTATCCTAGTTACTAGGTAAGGTGTGTAATTTTCCCACCTCCATTCTCTGAAGGTTTTCTCTTGTTCATGGTTTTTCTTTGTGTTTTGAATATGGTGTTACCGGATGTAGATTTTTTTGGTGTTTATCCTGCTTGTTGTTCATTGAGTTTCCTGGATCTATGGTTTAGTGTCTGTCATTAATTTTGAAAAATTTCCAGCCATTATTACCTCAAATATTTCTTCTGCTCCATTTATTCCTCCTACTCCTGACATTCCAATTTATGTTACACCTTTTGAAATTGATCCCCAATTTTTGAATGTTTTACCTTTTTTTGATTCTATTTTTCTACTTGTATTTCAGTTTGGGGCATTTCTACAGATCTGTCTTCAAGGTCAATGGCTTTTTCTCATCCGGTCCAGTTTACTGATGAGCTCATCAAAGTTCATCATTTATTTTACAGGACTTTTGATTTCTAGCATTTTCTTTTTGATTCTTTCTTAAAGCTTCCATTTTTCTGCTCACATTATTCATCTATTCTTGAGTGTTGCTGCTGTTTCCATTATACCCCTTAACACGTTGACCACAGTTATTTTAAATTCCTTTTCTGATAATTCCATCATCTGAGGAATTTCTGAGTCTGATTTTGCTGTTGCTTTATCACTTTAAACTTTTTTTCCCTTTATTTTGGCATTTTTAAAATATTTTTGTGGAGGGCTGGGCATGCTTTATCAGATAACAGAAACAGGGGAAATAAGCCTTTAATGTGAGGATTTATTTTAATCAGACACTAATTGTGCTGTGTCTGATGTTTGTTATATCTGTAGGTACCAGAGGCCTCAAATTTCTCCAGTGTATTTTTTTTTGTCTCCTCTTTTGACTGTGGCCTTTCTTCCGTTCTAACCCTCAGAGAGAGTCTGCCTCTTGTGGCTCCTTCACTTGTAATTTGCTGCTTTTAAGCTGAACCCCTGATGGTGTGGTAGTAAGGTGTGGGGAGAGGAAGTTGTTGTACAAAGCCTGAAAATAATATTATGTACTGCCTGACTCCTGAAACTGGGCAGGATTTGAGTGTTCTAACTACAAGTTTCCCTGACCATTTTGCTCCTGTGGATAAAGTAACCCAGTCAAATAACCCTCCTTATCATAGGAATAAGGCAGTATGTTTATGTGTCCTGTGTGGGCTTCAGTTCCCAGCCATCTCACAGAATTATTCACACAAGCCAATCACATTTTCCCATTGGAACCAGGGGTCATCCCACCCTCCTGGTACTACAAAGCCTGCCTCCCACAGACCCTGCTTGTTTAATCAGTTCCTAAGTGCAAACCCTATGTGATCCTGCATGTGATGTGATGTCCTCCTGCTCCAGGCTGTGCTTGTATGTGAGTGATAAACTGCTGTTGATCTCATCTGCCCAGTGTTGGGTGCTGTGTGTGCAACCATCCTTATAACCCTAAGAAGAAAATCCTCCCTTACCAACAGGATGAAAATGAAGTAATCAAAAGAAAAGTGTTCTACAATCTTCTGATTAAATGTGTCTTTCAGTGGGCCTCTGTCTGTGGTTGTAACTTTATAAGTTTGCTTTCTTTTCTTTTTTTTTTCACCTTAGATGAGACAGGAAATCTAGAGGGGGCTGGAGAGGGGAACGCCTTTCCCCCAGCTGGGATAAGGCTCTGATAAAAGCACTTCCTGTGGAGCGTAGACTTTAGTTATGTAGACAACTTTGGGCTTTCACAATTATCACCCTTTCCCTTTGCTTGACAAAGCCATGAGTGGGTATTTCTCTGATCTTCACTGTGAGAACCTGATAGGATTCCTGGAGGCAAACACCTTAAAAGTTTGGTAAATACACTAGGACTGAAGCCCCCAATAGTCTCTCTCTCACCCAATAGTTCATACTTGTGACATTGTGATATAATAAGAGATAATAGAACCAATCATCATCCGCAGTTCCTGGAACAGAACTGCTAAAACCATTGGAATTTACTGAATGATAGGTGTGAGAGAAACATCTTTTGTCATTCGTAATAAGCCCCTTCCAATCACACCTGAATTTATACTAAAAAAGTGACTCTTGAAGGATGTGATTTGAGTGCCAGAGGAACCAACCATGTGATTAGAGAGTTTGAACTTTTAGCCTCACCCTCTGAACTCCATGGAAGGGAGAGGGGCTTGAGATTGGACTCAATCACCAATGGCCAATTATGTAATCAATCATGCCTACATAATGAAGCCTCTATAAAAACTCTGAACAATGAGGCTCAGAGAGCTTCTGGGTCGGCAAACACATTCATTGAGATGCTGGGAGGTACCACACCTAGAAATGGCATGGAAGCTCCCTGCCCTTCCTGTGTACCTTGCCCTGGGCATCTCTTCCATTTGGCTGTTCCTGAGTCGTGTTCTTTATAACAAACTGGCTACAGTAAGTAAAATACCTTCCTGAAATCTATGAGCTATTCTACTAAATTTTTGAAACTGAAGAACGTTCATGGGACCCCTTATCTATAAGTGATTGGTCAGAAGTACAGGTTGCAACCTAGGACTTGCACCTGGTACCTGAAGTGTTGTGGGACTGAGCCCTTAAGCTGTGGAGTTTGTGCTAAGTCCAGGTAGATAGTGTCAAAATTAAACTGTAGCACACCCCATTGGTGCTCAAGACAGTTGGAAAATTGCTTAACGTGAGGAAACCCTTCACACATTTCCTATCCGAAGTGTTGTGTAAGTAGAGGAAAACAGCTGTTTTTTCTTTTAACACTTTACCTCCAGCAGTTTGTCAACATTACCATCTAAGTGTTCCTACCAGTTTATGGCTCTAGCAGTTTCTGCTCCAGGTAAGTATACCTCAGCTATAGCTCTCTGGATTCACCTGTCTCCCAATTTCAGGGGGGCCATTTGTACTAAAATCTCTCTTCTATAATGGTTCCATGAAAAGTCATTGTTTTGCAGCTCATTCTACCTTTTCTTGTTGTAAGCACTATAGTGATGACTTCTAAGCTTTTTGCATGTCAGAACCAAAACTAAAAGTGCTGCACATTTTTTTTCAAGTTTCTGACTCATACACTACTTAATTACTCAAATGTAAATGCGCATGCCATCAGTGTCATTTAAGCAGGAGCAGATCTCTCTGCATCTCCCTGGGGTCCTAGGTTTTCTTTTTTTTTCCTCTTCGAGCAAGCTGTGGAATCTTCATTTCAGTTACTGTTACCTTCATGCATAATTCAGCCTCTGCTGATACAAAGATGGTAACTAATTCAAAGGATTCATTTGGCCTCTTACACATTCTCTAATAAACTCATTTATATGGTAGTAGCATTAGGTGCACCTCCTGTTTGTTTTAGATAAACAGAAATCCTAACTTGCAGGCTCCCTTATTTGCTCTATTTCTAACTCTTCAACTACCCAGATAATTTTCCTGCCCTGCTGTTCTTTCTAGAAAAGTATACATGACTTAAAAAAAAAAAAATGTTCTCAACAGAATTGCCCCATAGAGGCTGTGACTTGAGATGTTCTAAACCTCTCCATTCTCAGATGTGTGTCAAACATTTAGACAAGTATGCAGAACATCAGTGTTTCCACTCAATGAATCAAAAGAAAGCTAAACGCTTTTTATCACTCAGGTTAAGAAGTAAAATTAAATTGCCACTCAAAAGTCCCCCTCATATCTCAAATTCCCATTATTCTTGAAATGTTCGTACTTGGTGCTCCTCTAACAATTTAATGATTCTCTCAAGAGTCAATTCAAAACTCATTTTGTTTATAACTTTCCAAGAAAAGGAAATCTGAGTGAGAAAGAGGTTCCCAGAATAGAAATGGGTGGATGCCAAAGATTCACACCATCTTCCTCTGAGTAGTGCCAAAAGTCAGTTCTTCTAACAAGGGTTCTGCTCTTAAGTCAATTTATAAAATCGTGAAAATCCTGTTCTTGAGGACAAAGGGTACAGGTGGTCTCAATATTCTGAATTGCAGTACCTTGAGGTCAACTCTTCTGGAGATTCCTTACCTATAGCAGTGCCTATTTCAGGCTGACTTCACAGCCCGCTCTTCACAGAGGGGCATGCTCAAGGTGATCTGAGATGCTGAAAGAAAATAGGAAAATTTCTATTCATCTGTAACTTTATAACCTTCTGTTTTTGTATATGTTTATTATGCGCACTTTATGTTGTGTATTAGCATTGTTATGTATAAGATTTGTCAATCACAAAATTAATATAGAGAGGACACATGCACAGAATATTTATTGATAGGTATGTGACAAAACATTTGGAGAACACTGATGTCCATTACTTGGTGCACCTGACTTCATTTGTGCTTGATATATCTTAAGATCCTTATTCTTAAAGAAAACATAGCGAGACTTTGACACTTGCACTATTTTTCTTCATCTGAGGGAAGAAAACATGCAGGAAATGGTATACTGAACAGATGGCATACTGAAGAGTAAATGGTTAGTCAGCCAAATTTTGTTGCATTTCTTCCTTTTGTATCTGTTCATGCTGAAGTCTTTGAAGTTTCCAGAAAGGCCCTTGCTATTTATCATTTGTTTCATGGTTCACATTTCTTTCTCCATCTAGAATCCCTCTTCATGCTCCTGTATTCCAGCAGAAAGCAACTCATGTTTTTAATTTTTTAAAATTGATGTATCAAATATAAATAAGTGCACAGACAAAAATGTCCCATTTGATGAATTAACAGAAAGCTAAACCCTTTTTAATCATCACCAATTTAATAAAATTATATCATCACTCACATGTTCCCTTATACCCTTCAAATGTCCCTCTCATGTCCTTTCCCACTCACTAAGCCTGCCCTCTTCTCTCACATAATGATTATTCAGAATTCTAATGCTGTGTTAGTGTATCTGTTTTTGATCTATACCAAGGTGTTGTATGAGTATAGTATACGCATTCTTTTGTATTTGCCTTCTTTGCCTCAACCTTGCCTGTGAAATTTATTCATGCTATGAAATGTAGCTATAGGTTATTATTTTTCATTGCTCTATGGTGTTCCACTGTATGCATGAATATGTCACAATTGATTTACTCATTCTACTGTTGATGGACATTTGTATTATCTGCAGTTTAGGGCTATAATGGATACTGCTGTTTTGAACTATCTGTACATGTCTCTTGTTGTACATGAGCAAGTGTTTCTTTTTTAAATGAATGGCTGATTCACAGGACACATGAGCATCTTGTTTCATACACAATGTCAAACTAATTTCCAAAGTGGATGTACCAATTTACATCCCACCAGCCATGCTTATAAAGAAAATATAGACATAATTATAAGAAGATATCAACCAATCCAAAATAACAGCAAAGATTTTTGTATAATTTTCTCAGTAACTAATTAAATAAGCAAATAAAATAAAGGTATAAACAATTTGAACAACTTTAACCCAATGATATGAAACACCATCCCCAACAAATACAGAATATATATACTTTAAAAATATCCACAGAACATTTTCAAAAATTGACTATATGCTGATCTATAAACCAATGATTAAAATCATAAAATGATTAAAATCAAAAATTGACTATATGCTGATCTATAAACCAATGATTAAAATCATATAGATTATGTTCTTTGACCAGAATGTAATTAATCTAGAAGTCAATAAGAAAAATGAATGAATATACTTTAAACAAATCCATGAGTCAGAGAACATACCTCAATGAAAATTATATTCCATAAAGCACCCAACTGAATGTCTATAATTGAAAAGACAGACAATATCAAGTGCAGATGACAATGAAGAGTAGCAGGACTTTCATAAAAAATGCAGCTCCAAATTTTAATTCATGTCTTCCATGCAGACTCTCTGCTTTTTCCTTCCTCAGCAGAGTAAGTGCTTTTTCCTGTGCACCCTGACTATATCATACAAAGCATATTAATTTACATGCATGCATGTTTCTTTTACTTATCTGATCTTCATCATGAGAGTATATATTCTAAATGCTTAGTAAAGACCTAAACATACAGTAGAAATGCAATCAGTGATTAATGTAGTAAATGAAAACTGTTTTCAGCCCTATATATCAGCTTGGTATCAATGGATTGAAACAGCACAGCATCAGAGTGTGCCAGAAACATATACAAAGTATTCTCAGTTGTTTGGAAGAAGAGAGTCAAGAAAAGGTAAGATGCACTGGTATTCTTCCAATGGGAATTGGCTAAATATGCTAAAAATTTCAACACCTTTGGTATAAAACCCCTATCTTTTTGGGTACAAGGCTTCTGATAGAACTGATGATTTCCCTTTTAATGTATTATTTTTACCTCATGAGTATCAGACAGCAAGATCTTCTTAATACATATCTGAGGGAATTACACCACAGGTATGCTTGGACAAATATATTATTAAGTTTTCATCATGAAACAAAAAGGAAGAAAAAAATAAACTTAAAACAATTCAATTAAGATTTAAAGCAATCAAAAGAAATTTTGGGGGAAATTCAAGGTATATGCTACAGTGGAGAGTTGATTTCATTACATAAATTATATATTTCCTGGGTATCTTAAAGGACGGTGTGCTCCAGAAAGTCCTTGTGCTTGCATTGTTTGGAACATGAGAATTTAAGAACATTCCAGTATCCTAGAAGCTGATAAATAATTTAATTTAGTCTTTATTTTTCAGTTATGGATTGCTTTTATCTCACCTCATGCACAGAGGGTCTTCAGATTAGCAAGGGACACTTTTAAAGAGAGAAAATTTAAAAAAAAACAGACTATATAGTCAGTGCCTCATTTTGGCTTGTTAGTGAAGAGACTGCTTGCATAGAGCGGGCTATTTAAGGTGTGTGCCATGATCACTGCATCCTTCTGAGAGAAATGGTCACTTCCATCCTCTGCTCTAATGAAGCAACCCATGCCTGCATTTCACTGGAACACCTGTTCTGGCCCCTGAGGCTACAGATGAGTGGTTGGAAAACAACACCAAATTCAGGAATATCCTATCTGTATAAACTGATCAATGGCATGCGAATGATTTTTTTTTTTTTTTGGAAAGTTTATCCCACGTAAGGACAAAGGTAATTAGCTTATTAATTAGTTCTCTGAGGATGTTGAATGAAAGATGTTGGGCTTATTAGCTGGGGAAAATTTAAAAGCTAAAGAACACACATAGAAAAGTCAGAAAGTGTGGACCGTGAGTAAGCTGGAGTCAGGTGGAGCTGTGAACACATTAGAGTCTCCAAAGACAGCATTGTCAACCCTTCCCTCCTTGCATGGGAATGCCTCTCATACCCATTAAAAAGTGGAATCTCTTCCCCATTTGCCCCTCATATCTAGGTTTGCATGGTGAATTATTTTGATGAATAGAATGAGACGAGCCTGGAATCATCTGCTTCTGCTCTTGAAGCCATCTGCCGAGCCAAAGGTCTAACTACTCAGAGACCACTACGATGTGAGGAAACCCAAGCTGGAGAGGTAGCAAAGGCCATATGGAGGAGTGCTGAGATGACAGACATGGCAGAAAACTTCTCAGACCTCACAACCTAACTTAGCTCAATGCAACCAACTCAATGTGACATGGAGCAGAAGCACCCATGAGAGCTTAGGTAACCCAAAAGGTGATGAAAAGTAATAAATTGCTGTTGTTTTAGGTCACTGGGTTTTGGGTTTTTACACAGCAATAGAAAACTGTGGACAATGAGGAAGGGGAAGACATAATTTAGCAGAAACCCAAAATGCCAATAATATATCCTAACGAGAGATTGATCATGCATTGGTAGAGGCAGGAACAGTACAAGTTGAGGCAGAGGTGAGCCAAAGCATGTTGAATGGCTGAGCCCTCACAGGAACACAAAGTCTGCTGCTGGCTAAGGGTCTAGCATAGTACTGGGGAACTTTCAGTCTTGATCTGTTGGTTATTTAAAAGGTTTCTATTTAAAATAATCATTCTTTCTCTGCTCCCTTCTCACTCCATTCTCCACCTAAATGTGCATTTTGACATTTCTATTTTATAATTAACAAATACAAAATTAACAATCTCGCCACTGCTGAGGAGACCATAGAAGAAGCTGAAAGTACCAACTGAAGGTCTAACAAACCCATCCAGGCTGACTTTAGTGCAACTTTATCCTATACTTGATTATGATTCTATTTACATCAAGTTCAAAACCAGTAAAGACTAATCTATGGTGTTAGAGTTCAGAATATTGATTTTCTTTGGCAAGGCATCAACTGGAATAGGTCTGAGGAGTCCACACAAGTGCTGGAGATGTGTTCTGTGCCATGATTTAGACAGCAGTTACGCAGGGGTGTACATATGCAAAAGCATATTAAGCTGTGCATTTAAAGCTTTTAGACTTGCCTTTTTGTAAGTTATACCTTAGTTTAAAAATATAATAAAAGGAGTGAAAAATAATACTTGCTTAAATGTGAAAAGTCAAAGGAAAATGCTACCCAGATGGAGCACCAGGGCAGCAGGCACAAATCTAGACTGTTTCAAGCAAAGACTAATCCAGGTTTATACTCATTTTTCCCTATAAACCAAGAGTCAGAGAGCTCTAAAACGTCTTACTTTTGTTTTTTTCTCAATGATCCATTTCAAGTCTTCCATACCCTCCCCCAACAGAAAAGCAATTTCTGTCGTCTCACATGCAAAACAGTAAATGAGAGTCATTATAATAAAACACAGGAAATAAAACTTTCTGTATATAGTTGTGTTTCACATTATAAAACCTGGAAATATAAAAAATAAAATCACAAAATTACAAAATGTGAATGTCAGAGATAATTAGGGATTTACCTATAGCATTACATGATTGTAGGAGTCCATAGCCCTAAATTCTTAGTCTCGAAAACAGTATCTAATATTCAGTATTAAAATCATATGTAAAATTTCCATTATATTTAATGCCTAAAGTAAGAAGCATTTATATGTCAAATTCTAGGCAACACTTGCTAATGCCAAAGACATATATGTTCTAATTTGATAGCTGTTGAATTAAAAAAAAAAAAAAAAAGAACTTACCATTGTACTGTGGTCACACACACAGTCATCTCACCTGTCAAAGATGTGGCATGATGTCAGAGCAGGGAAGAGCCACTAGCAAACTTATGAATCCGTGTTTTATTTATGTTGCTCTCTGAAAGACATTATTTACTAATAAAAGTAAAGCTTCATTTGCATTGAACTTTCACTGATGAAATCGTTACTACGTGATTTTGGAAAGAGCACGTGAAAGTGGTAACTCCCATCAGATGGAAATCTAATGCCACATGGAAATGAACAAAACAGTTTATTACCAAGTAACACTTTACACTGATCTGACTGTTTACATTCTTCAGAGTATCTGCTTTATATACTCTCTCATCATCAAAAAATTGTGTGAGAGAAACATGGTAGCACTTCAATTTCCACTTTTGAGGAATCTGAGGTTTTGAGCCTGGAAGGATGGCAAATGGCCTCATATCCAGATGACTTCTGTCTTGTCTTTTATACCACACTATTGACTTTATTGCTATTACCTTCTGTAAAGCATAAATATAAAGTAATGTCTTAAATGAAACAAAAATAATTATTAGATTTAACAGCAAAAATACAAATAGGCTCTTTTGCTGATTTTTATTCCTATGTTTGCCTGGCACCCAAATTAAGTTTAAAGTCATAAACTGTATTTTGGCTTTAAAATAGAAATCTTCTAATTTCTCTAGTGACTAGAAGGTCATCATAGTGCAAGTCATACCTTCACTATTAAATCTCACTCCTGATTCATTTTTCACTGTCCTCCTTGTCAACTTGAAAATTTATTTCCACTACTTGTGGTGAAGATGGTCTACCAACCAGATGCCCAAATCCCAGGAAGAGAGAATTTGGGACCTTAAATGATATTTGAAAACCTGTGGAAATAGAGCTGTTTGCTTCTCCAAAAACTATCTTAGATCAATATGCAAGAAGCAGGATACAGAGGTAATAGCCCTAGAAAATTTTGTCCAATTAGTGGTGGTATAAAGAAATGAAAGAGGGAGGTTTAGGATGGAGGCCAGACTCTAGAGCCCAGAAGTTGAGGTTTAAATTCTGACTTCACCTGGGAAGACCCCATGAATTACCTCCTCTCTCAGCCACTGTAAAATGTGAACTATTAATAATTATTTGCAATATTACTGGAGAGATTAAATGAGGAAAATGTTTGGAAAGTGTCTAGAACTATAGAAACAATACCTATTATAACAGGCAGGGTAGGAACATGAACTGTAGGAGGTATAAAATAAAAGTATTTCAAGTAATAAAGAGTGGAAACTGTTATTCAAGGACAAAGGACTGATTGACCACTTCCCAGGCCTTTCTCTTGCTACCCTGAAATGATTGAATAATCTTTGCTTCCAGAAAGTCATGTTTGCATAGCTTTCTGATTGCAAGCACCACATAATTACAAAATAGCTATGTTAATGGAAGATTTAGATCATTTTTTAAAAAGTAAAGTTTTCACATTCTGCATCTAAATTCATTGATTATGCATAAAGAGGTCAGGAAAGCCTTGTGGCTTTATTAAATTGATCGGCATCTAATAACTTAATTATCTACAGAAACAGATGTTATTTCAACTGAAAACAAATTATCTTATACACAGGGAAGAAAATTAAAGCTTCAAACACTGTGGAGATCTTTAAAATGACCATATTGAGGCTAAAAAGAGAAAGAAACAAAACATGAGGGCTTCTGATTCAGGCCAGCTAAACTCTATTTGATGTTTACCAAATAATTTTCATCTTGAATTATTTTTACATCTCATTTGACTCAAGTTTAGGAGATTGTGCTTATACACCCCACTCCCCCATACCCCAGGACGTGGCTGCTGTTGAAATCCAGAGGGAGATATTGAGGTTCTTCCTTCTTTCAGATTTCTGATTGAATTGTGATCTTGTCTATCCTGGGAAAGGAAGTGGCACTACCCAGTTCTGTTCATGTCTTTGGAAATAAAAATTTTTACTTATGAATAATTGCTAACACCAAGAGATCCCAGGGAATTTTTTTCTTTTCTGATGTTTCCTGACTTTTTCTTAGAATACTTGCTTCCAGGTTGCCTCTCATGTTGCTTACTGTCTTGGACTCGGAATCATTGTCAATCTTTGTCCTCGAAGAAGAGGATCAAGTGGTGACCTCCTGGCTGGATCACTTTCCTCAGTACACCCTTGACAGTCCTTTGACCATTAGTTGGCCTCACTCCATGGTAGGGATGCCTCAATTTGCTATAGGTAAACACCTCTTCCATTATGACCTGGATCCAGTGCTCTTTACCTTGATAAGGCCAAACAACACTCTTGTCTTAGGGGAGTATCTATTGTGCTTGTCTTAGATTCATAAGATGGAACTGAACTTTTTTCTATAACTCACTGAACATTTTCATCAAATCACAGGGAGTTAAAGTGGAAAATTACCTTAGAATAATTTATTCTTAGATCCTATATCATGGATGAAGAACTGAGGCCAAATTGTGTTAAGTGATGCATCTGAGGTCATAGTCAGGAAGGCACTGTCATAATTAGAACCTGGAAATGCTGCATCTGAGTGGATTGAGAGAGAGGAGCTGGGTTTGAGAAGACTATCACAGACCAGTTATTGAGAAGCATGGTGGCAGGAAATGGAGCCAGCTACACCAGCACACATAATTCAAGGTTGTTGGTGAAGGCACAGATAGACAGAGGGGCACCAAATGGCACATCTGGGGAGGAAGGCGGTGGGGGGCTGTGGGTGTGAGTCTGTTTCTGGAGCTCAGCTGGAGGTTAGAGGAAGAAGAAAGACTGCATCTATCCGGCCGGCCCGGTGGCGCACTGCTACAGTGTGCCGCTTGGGAGCGCGGCAACGCTCCCGCCGAGGGTTCGGATCCCACATACAGACCGGTTCCCGCTCACTGGCTGAGCGAGGTGCGGGCGCAACACCGAGGGTTGCGATCCCGTTGCTGGTCCCGGTCCGGTACGGGCACGACACTAAGGGTTGTGATCCGTTGCCGGACACGAAAAAAGACAAAAAAAAAAAAAAAAAAAAACTGCATCTATCCTTCTCCTCATTAATATTTCCAACAGTTATGACTTACCAAGAAGTTATGAAGCATTGTTCTAAGCCCCGGGTTCGTAATAATTAATTTATCCTTGCAACAATGCTCTGGGCTGGTACTTTTCTTATGCTGACTTTACAGATGAGGAATCTGAGGCATAGAGCAGGAGTTGGTTGCTTGAGCCTTGCAATATATCTGCAGGCAAGACAGGGTGCATTCCCAGGCACACAGCTCCAGAGTCCCAGTCCTTAACCACCATGCCGCCTCTCTCCATCCCATTGCCAGAACTGTTATCTGGTGCTTAACAAATACACAGGGTCAGTTATAGCATCTGGCATCAGATGGAGCCAGGATCCAGCTTCCCTGGGGCTAGAAATTGTACTAACTACACAAGCCTTATTTCAAATTCCTCTATATGTCTCTTTTACCCCCATGTTGTAAATATGGAATGGGAACATAATGAACTGATATCTACACCACCAGCCTGTGGACCAAATGCAGAGGCAGAGCAGACAGGTTACTCTGTAGCATGCGGGTTCTCTGAACTGGTCATCATCATTCCAACTGGTGGATGTGGGCTGAAAAGGAGGATCCAGTGCCAGATGACTTGTCTTTTATTCTTTTACTTATTATTTTTTTTTTTTTTTTTTGTCTTCTGGTTGGCTTCTGGCGCCTGTGTCATGACAGGACAGTACTTATATCTCTTTCTTTTGTGTTTCTTACAGTTACGTTGGAAAGATGTTCTACACATCATACATGGTCCATGGGGGCTAGCAGAGCCCAGATCTCATCACTTGGGGCTCAGCAGTGAGAAAACACCCCCTCTCTCTGGAGGCTGAAAGATCAGTCCTGGGCTTCTGGGCTGTTGCCATCATCCTCAGCACACCCGTAGATGAATACTCAGAGGGAAACCCCGGAGACTCAAGACAAATATGTCAGTCTGCTCTCAAAGGGAAATCACTATTTCTTAAAAATGAGCAACTTCAGCAGGGACGGCCCTTCCACTAACTTCCTGCCCATTCTGGAGGACGGAGTACAGTTTTGTTGGCAATGCCTGCTCTGCAGGAGTTTAAACTTCTCGAGATCAGAAGCATTGAACATGAATGGTCACATACAGAGCTGTTCCTGAGCTGAACTGGGAAGTTCTTTATTGTCATCAGACAGAAGACATTCAAAAATTGTCATGTTGTTTGTGCTGACAATTTCAAATATACTTCCAACACTGAGCAGGATAAAGAATCCTCACCACATTTCTATGAACTTAGTGTCATTATTTCCTTTTTCAGAGGAGCACAATGATCCTCAGAGACACTAACCTATCCAGTGTCACATAGCGAGGAATCACCTGACCCTGGAATGAAACTCTTTCTCTTCACTCCACTTCTGCTCCTAATTTACCATCTCAACCCCACTGTATTGATGCTGCTCCCCCTTGGCTTAATGACACCCCCCTGAGCATGTGCTCACCCTCTGAACCTACCCTGAGAACTCATCTCCTAGGTGTTGCTCCTAATGTGCTCTAAATCCCAACAACATCTCAATGCTGAGCTTGTGTACAATGAAGCAAATGAATCATTTGTTGATTTGACTAGTTTTATCACCCAGCCAGGGAGAAGGTCACATACACACTGCCACCATAAGAGTATCTGTGGGGATACTTACCTGGCAGGGGAGATACCATGATCACGAAGGTGGTTTTCCCAGGGCGAGGCTTATCCATTGCACTCCGGATGTGCTGACCCCTGCGATTTCCCCAAATGTGGGAAACTCGACTGCATAATTTGTGGTAGTGGGGGACTGCGTTCGCGCTTTCCCCTGAAAAAATAAATAAATAAATAAATAAATAAATAAATAAATAAATAAATAAATAAATGAGTATCTGTGGGTACAGAAGTTTTCATTATGATGCATATTTTTGAACATTATGCAGGCTGAAATATCATATATTCACTGTCTTGTCACCTTTTTTTTGAGACTTGTA
>NW_007730435.1:164879-166999 GCF_000696425.1 Galeopterus variegatus
TGCATCTATCCTTCTCCTCATTAATATTTCCAACAGTTATGACTTACCAAGAAGTTATGAAGCATTGTTCTAAGCCCCGGGTTCGTAATAATTAATTTATCCTTGCAACAATGCTCTGGGCTGGTACTTTTCTTATGCTGACTTTACAGATGAGGAATCTGAGGCATAGAGCAGGAGTTGGTTGCTTGAGCCTTGCAATATATCTGCAGGCAAGACAGGGTGCATTCCCAGGCACACAGCTCCAGAGTCCCAGTCCTTAACCACCATGCCGCCTCTCTCCATCCCATTGCCAGAACTGTTATCTGGTGCTTAACAAATACACAGGGTCAGTTGTAGCAACTGGCATCAGATGGAGCCAGGATTCAGCTTCCCTGGGGCTAGAAATTGTACTAACTACACAAGTCTTATTTCAAATTCCTCTATATGTCTCTTTTACCCCCATGTTGTAAATATGGAATGGGAACATAATGAACTGATATCTACACCACCAGCCTGTGGACCAAATGCAGAGGCAGAGCAGACAGGTTACTCTGTAGCATGCGGGTTCTCTGAACTGGTCATCATCATTCCAACTGGTTGATGTGGGCTGAAAAGGAGGATCCAGTGCCAGATGACTTGTCTTTTATTCTTTTACTTATTTTTTTTTTTTTTTTTTGTCTTCTGGTTGGCTTCTGGCATATGAACTTAGTGTCATTATTTCCTTTTTCAGAGGAGCACAATGATCCTCAGAGACACTAACCTATCCAGTGTCACATAGCGAGGAATCACCTGACCCTGGAGTGAAACTCTTTCTCTTCACTCCACTTCTGCTCCTAATTTACCATCTCAACCCCACTGTATTGATGCTGCTCCCCCTTGGCTTAATGACACCTCCCTGAGCATGTGCTCACCCTCTGAACCTACCCTGAGATCTCATCTCCTAGGTGTTGCTCCCAATGTGCTCTAAATCCCAACAACATCTCAATGCTGAGCTTGTGTACAATGAAGCAAATGAATCATCTGTTGATTTGACTAGTTTTATCACCCAGCCAGGGAGAAGGTCACATACACACTGCCACCATNCCTCTGATTTTAGCCATCTCTAGACATTACTTTATTGCAGCTCTCAGCCCCTAATTCATAATATTTTAGTAATCTAACACACAGAAGGATTTGTATGTATCAAGTATCAATGCAGGTTTTATTCTCTCAAAGCAAAAGGATGGGACAGAATTTGGCAGGCAAGGTATGAACTAGGGATCAATGTCAGTGGATGAGAGGGTGAGGAACTAGGATTGGGCAGAGGGAGAAGTTGAACTGTGGTACAAGCCGCCAAAGCCTTATCCAGCCCCGCTAGGAAATCTGGTGTATATAAGGACCATCAGAGCTGTATCACATTGGACTGAAATTGATTGGCAGTCATTCATAAGATGTGGGCCACTCTGGGATGGATACGTCCCTGGGCAAGGCAGCTCTGCCACTGAGGCAAACCAGAAGAGCTGGGGGATATCTGCTGATCACACTCTCAACCACTGGGACAAGGCTTTCCTTGAAGAGCATCTGCATTGCATAGCTCTGTGTCAACCTAAAACACCTACTGTATGGAACATCAATGTTTACCATTTCTTCCTCACAACTATTCCATGAAACTTTACAGATTAAGAAATTGAGATTCAAAGAATTCACTGATCATGGTCATACAGGCTGCTCCTCCTGACTCTGTGACCTCAATTTCTACCAGACTTCCCAGTGCTCCCTGTTCTGTCGGACATGAAAAGTGCTGGAGACATGTAAGACTTTCTTCAAAACTGAGAACTAGCTAGGAAGACAAGATTTAAAGGCACGAGGCACTGCAAAAGAGTCTTGATATCTTGTGTGGTCAAAATTCTAAATAGTTCCAGGAAAGAGTGAACTCGGCATGTGTTGAGGTAGCTTGAGACTTTTCAATAAGGTCAGAGTTTAGCTGGGCTGGGAGGATATTTGGATTTCTAAACCAAAATGCTTCCAAAAGTGATAATGCTATGGTAACAGGACAAGGATGTGCAGGCACCCGCTTGTGACCAGTATCAAATCTTGGTAATCACTCCCAGGGTCAGAGATTCAGAAACCCCAGAGAATCTTGCTCTAAGAAACTTTTGATT
>NW_007730435.1:168202-172373 GCF_000696425.1 Galeopterus variegatus
AAAAAAATGCTCAAAGTCCTGAGGAGGGTGTTGATAATCAGAGAGGCAAAATGGCACATGCTATTATACAGTCTTTCGCATTCTTTCAACTGGGGCCAAAGATTTCAGGATGCTCTGACTAGATTAACTTCCTAACCAAGGATGAGTGACTGGTTTGAGATCACAAGCTTTTTAGCTGTAACTATAAACAATTTATTAATTACTTGATAATAATTAGCTTTTATTGAGCATTTAATATTTGTCAAAAGCTGTTTTAAACACTTTACATACAATAATTATTGTAATAAAAACACAGGCAGTGGAGTGTATCATCCCCATTTTATAGACAAGAAAACTGAGACAGAGATACTAATAATAGCATGTTTGAGGTACCATAAGTAATAAGTAATGAAGCCCTGGTCTATTGTACTTAAAAATTCACAACTCCCTTAACTCTTACTTGGAATTGGTCTGTTACTTATTTTTTCCCCTTCATATGTTCTGAATTTTACTAACTGCTTATATTATAAATGACCCATGGAGATGAGCTGGGCCTTTGATTGATGGATTTCACAAAACGACCTAATTCACTTCTGGATATGTACCATATGTTTGGGAAACGGTCATAGAGAACATAAAGGGATATTTCAATTTCTGCTTTGAAAGACTGACCAATGACAGAAATAGTGTTGAATCCTCACATTCATATCCTTCTCCCTTACTTTCTCAGTGTTGATTGAAAATGTTGACTGTGAAGGGATTGGAGTCGGTATAGTCAGGCCCCCTCACCTCATATCCGGCTGGGTATGATTCAGCACATCCATTGTAAATAAGTTATGTAAGAGTGGTGTAACTGCGCATGTGCACCCGCATACTCCTTGGCTTGTTGCCGCTATTGTGTACTTTTGGTATAAGAGACAGCAGCTCTGAACCACTGGCCAGGGGAGCTCATGATGGAATAAAAGCATGTCCATCCTGTTATCAGCCACCAAAATCCTTTTTTAACTACCTGGCTCACAACTTGCACAGGACGGGGCAAAGGGGTCTGTGATCCAGCCCGACAGTTGACACATACTAAACTATTACTGAAGAGATGATTCAATTCAAAAGTTTGGGGCTGTCTCTGCATAATCATCCATTTCAGCTCTGGTTGACAATATAGCCTGATCACTCTCCAAGCAGCAAAGCAGGCCAAGCATAATCACCAATCACTGCTTGGAATTCTCTTTTGGCTGAAGAGCTTATCTGGTGTGCTTGTTCATCTATATAGACAAACAACCTGAAGTTCACCTTTCAGCTCAGTAAAGTTCCATACGGATGGTGTCTGTAAGTCCAGCAAAGTGGGATCAACCACCAAGTTTTACGGAATGAGTGAGATGGAGATTTCTCATCTCATTTGGTACCCATTGCTTTTCAATTCTCTCTTCCTTTTCCACCTCACTGTAGCCAGGGCATTTTCTTCACAGCAGGAACACTGAGAGAGGCAGCCACGGTGGAGACAAAAGCTAACAGAAGATGTGGAATTATGAGAGCGATTTCGAGGCACAGAGCTACTATTTCAGGGCTTTGTGAGTTGGTGCAAGCCACCTACACAGTCTGAGCCATAAATGTCCTGTATGTATACTGTCAAGTTTACAGATTTTTTTAAAGGGTCATATGAGATAAATTATGAGTCTTGTTGCTTTTCATTATACATCTTTTATATTTCATTATACATCAATTATATTAAACTAATCTGAGTTCTCTGGAGATAACACTCTTTCCTTCTCTGTCCTCAGTCCCCTTTCACATGTCATCCCTATAGCCTCAGAGTCCTTTCGCTGCTTAAACTGCTAAAAACAGGGCCAAACAAACCTTAAACTGACTGACAGTTTTTGAAGAATAGAGGGAGGTTATTAAAAGCTCTAAGGGATTTTTTAAAAAGTCTAATCTGTTTCTTCCACACACTCATAAAATACCAAAACATCTAGTGGAGATTTTTGTCTAGAAATAATTAGATGTTTATCATCTTATCGGTTTACTTATCACAATATTTTAATTGACATCTAAAAATATCCTCATTACACAATATTTTAAATTATTACTGAAATAGTCTATGTGGCGTTCTGCCATTTAAGGGTGAACATAGAAACTTGAAAAATCATTTGAATTTCTCATTGAAAAATAATTGGGTTTAAAAGAAAGAAATTATGATAATCATTAGGTGTGGTAAAATAAAGATTTTTGCTGAATTTGCAATTACAAATGCAAAAGTGTAACTTCAAGAATGTGCTTGAGATCAACTTTTGTGTTCGATGCTTGTGTTTTACAGACCCCAAAATGACTTGGGGAGCAATGTGGGAGATCAGATAGCAGAAGAGGACCATGTAGATTACTGTAAAATTTTATCATCCAGGAAAACCCAAAGAGTAAGATAAGTCTTTTTATTGATCAAAATCTATTTTTGAGCCTAGTAAGGACCATAGTAATTCCTAATGTCAAACAGACTTGAGGTGAATATCCTGAAGGATGCTCACCACTAACCTCTTCCCATTTGTGTGTGTCACACAAGGGATTGCAAGGTCCTATATCTTCATCTTGTTCCCTGATTCAGAGAATAACAATAACAGTTTTATTAAAACATAATTCACATGTCCTGAAATTCACCCTTTTGAAGTATGCAATTGAATGTTTTTTAGTATATTCACTGAGTTGTACAACCATCACCACTACCAAACTGCAAAATGTTCTCATCACCTCAGAAAGAAGCCTATACACATTAGCAGTCACTCCCAGTTTCCCCTTGAAGAAACCTTCTCCTGAAACCACTAATCTGCTTTCTGTCTTTATGTACTTGCCTATTTTTGCCATTTAATATTAACGGAATCATACATTATTGGCTTCTTTCCTTTAGAATAATGTTTTCAAAGTTTATACATGTTGCAGCATGTATCAGTATTTCATTCCTTTTCATTGCTAAATAATATTCCACTGTATGGATACACCATATTTTTTTTTATCCATTTATGAGTTGATGGACATGTGGGTTATCTCCACTTTTGGCTATTAAGAATAAAGCATTATTCTTGGGGACACTCATGTACAGGGTTTTGTATAAACATATGCTTTCAATTTTCTTAGGTATAGGCCTAGGAATGAAATTTCTAGGTTACATGAAAACTCTATTTCTGACATTTTTAGAAATTGCCAAACTGTTTTCCAAAATGTCTACACAATTTTACAGTTCCAACAGGAATGTTTGAGGGTTTCAGTTTTTTCACGTCCTCAACAATACATGGCATTGCTTGTCTTTCTGATTGTAGTCGTCATAGTGGTTGTGACGAGGTATCTCATTGTGATCTTGATTTGTATTTCCTTAATGACTGATGATATTGAGCATCTTTTCTTGTGAGTATTGGTCATTTATATAGCTTTGGAGAAATGTCTATCACATCCTTTGCTCATTTCTTAACTGAATTATTTATAGGAGTTCTTTATTCCAGATATTCACCCTTTACTAGGTGTATGATTTGCAAATATTTTCTCCCATTCTATAGGTTGTGTTTTCACTTTTCTGATGATAAAGCACAAATTTTTTAAAATTCATACAAAGTCTAGTTTATCTACTTTTTCTTTGGTCACGTCTGGGTTTGGTGTCATATTTTAAGAACACATTGCCTAATTCAAGGTCACAAAAGTTTACAGGTTTTTTTAAAAGTTTTTAAATTTTGGACTTACGTTTATGTCTATGAACCATTTTGAGTTACTTTTTCATATAATTTAAGGTAGAGGTCCAGTTTCATTTATTTGCATGTAGATAGCCAGTTGTCTGAGTACTAATTTGTGAAAAGCCTATTCTTTCTCCCATTTAATTGTCTCGATATCATTGTTGAAAATCAATTATGCATAAATGTAAGAGTTTATTTCTGGCTTCTAAATGATATTTGATCACACTGAACTATATATCTAGTCTTATGCTAGTATCACACGATCTCGGTTACTAAAGCTTTTTACGTTTTTGAACTGGGAGAAGTGGGTCCTCCGAATTTGTTTTTCTTTTTCAAGATTTTTCTGGCTATATTCTTAAATTTATTTTTAGAAAACTTCAACTGTATGGAAATACAGTTGTTTTTTGCACAATGACTGTATTCGTATGTCCAAAATTCTTCATCAAACTGCTGTTTTTATCATTATGTTCTTGTCATAGTGCAGG
>NW_007730435.1:172822-174204 GCF_000696425.1 Galeopterus variegatus
GTTTTTGAACTGGGAGAAGTGGGTCCTCCGAATTTGTTTTTCTTTTTCAAGATTTTTCTGGCTATATTCTTAAATTTATTTTTAGAAAACTTCAACTGTATGGAAATACAGTTGTTTTTTGCACAATGACTGTATTCGTATGTCCAAAATTCTTCATCAAACTGCTGTTTTTATCATTATGTTCTTGTCATAGTGCAGGTTTATAACAGAAAGAAATAAAAATGGCCATCAGTCCCTTCTGTTCGTGGGACAACCTATACTGTACACTGCACTGGTGCATGGGACACCCAAAGTAAAGGAATCTGACCTGCATTGCTGGCCTTCTGCCTCTCTGTCTCTTACCATTCCATGAATGCCTTTCTCAGCAATGTATTTCTGATCCGATGACTATGTTGTACCATTTGCTTTACTGTGCCTTTCTTCTCACTGAGCTACTGTTTGTCCCTTGATGTTGATCTTTTTTGAAAATCTTTTACTCTAATGACTTTGTCAACATGCTCTTTGGAGGTCGTTCACCCATTATCCTGGAGTCCCTTTTCTCTCTTTATCTCTGTTATTTACAGGTTCTCTATTCTCTTCCTATGTCTGTCTTATTGCTCACATTTTTTCTGGTAGAGCATAAAAGCTTTCATAGTTTAAACTGCCAATTAATTGTGTTGATGACTTTCACATGTCTGTATACAACCCTTATGCCTTGTTTGGCAGCTTTTCTGGGACTTCAGACTCATCCTGCTTTAGACAAATCTGTCATTTCCCTTCTTCTGTCCATCCTCCAGTCCAGCCAGAAGCCCACAGGTTGCCTCAGACTCCTTCCTTTCCCCCTCCATGTAAAGTCAATCACCAAATCTTCACCAGTTTTTCTCTTGAATGTTCCTTAAATCAATCTCACCTTATCTACTATTTATTGCTGCCAGTGTGATCCCCCTAAAACGTAAATCTGACCGTGTCATGCCCCTGGTGAAAGTCACCAGTAACAGATAAAGTGTATGCATTCAAGACCTTCCTAGTCAGCTCCATCCATTCTGTTATCATAATTGGATGAACAGCTATGCACGGCTGCCACCAGGGCTATTTACAGAGAAGTCTAATCATAGCTGAGTTTAAATCTATAGGCTGAGTAGAAGTTAATTAAGCACAGAGGGTGGTGTGTAGAGTAGGATGGCATTCTGAGTAAAAGAAGCCACATTATGCAAAGACCCTATGCCTGGAAGGAGTTTGGCTTTTGAAAAGAACCAAAGGAAAGCTGGTATGACTAGCATCAAAAAGCAATGTCATCAGGGAAGCTCCTGGAAAACTCAAAAGCTTTTTACTGTTGCTATAAGTTTCAGTCTATGAACAACAACAAACACACACAAACACACACACAACCCCAGAATTGAAAT
>NW_007730435.1:174404-177433 GCF_000696425.1 Galeopterus variegatus
GTCCTCCAGTCCAGCCAGAAGCCCACAGGTTGCCTCAGACTCCTTCCTTTCCCCCTCCATATAAAGTCAATCACCAAATCTTAACCAGTTTTTCTCTTGAATGTTCCTTAAATCAATCTCACCTTATCTACTATTTATTGCTGCCAGTGTGATCCCCCTAAAACATAAATCTGACCGTGTCATGCCCCTGGTGAAAGTCACCAGTAACAGATAAAGTGTATGCATTCAAGACCTTCCTAGTCAGCTCCATCCATTCTGTTATCATAATTGGATGAACAGCTACGCACGGCTGCCACCAGGGCTATTTACAGAGAAGTCTAATCATAGCTGAGTTTAAATCTATAGGCTGAGTAGAAGTTAATTAAGCACAGAGGGTGGTGTGTAGAGTAGGATGGCATTCTGAGTAAAAGAAGCCACATTATGCAAAGACCCTATGCCTGGAAGGAGTTTGGCTTTTGAAAAGAACCAAAGGAAAGCTGGTATGACTAGCATCAAAAAGCAATGTCATCAGGGAAGCTCCTGGAAAACTCAAAAGCTTTTTACTGTTGCTATAAGTTTCAGTCTATGAACAACAACAAACAGACACAAACACACACACAACCCCAGAATTGAAATTCAAATCAGATGCCCTGATTTCAGAATGAAGACAGTGCAGTAACACCTCAATTATCATATAGCAGTACTTATGCAGCCCCACATTCTCAATTACGTGAACCGTATGTCAAATGCAGCACTGATAAGGGCAATGATTATATCAATTACACAAAAAGAGAAATGATCGTAATGTAGGTGCTTAAGAAAACATTAGGTTTTGGCATACCCATTTGTACAAATAAAAATAATTAATGAGTATGTGTGTCTTAATAGTTGTTGGATTCAGACTTTCACAGCAAAGTTAAATAGATGATCCTAGATAAACTATCTTACTTCCATTTAAGACGCTTTTTGAAAATGGAGAACTCATCAATGGAAAATACTACAGTATGGTCTCCAGTCAAGGCTGAAGAGAGTAAGGCAACGTCTCCCAAGCTCCATTTATTTTCATAAAAATGTCAACAGAAAATAAGCATTGGTGATAAATCTGGGTTCGTATCCTATTATAAGTGGAAAACAGCCAGTTTTACATCTTGTACAAACACTTTCAATCACCTTTTATGGCCATGTAGCTGCTGTATTTGGCAATTAAAAAATTAAAACATGTAGAGTTCAATAGCAATCCGTAAGTATTGGAGTCAAGATTGTGGTGCCATATTTCATTCGGGGCTGAGCCGATGAGGGTGGTTGTGGTTGTGGTTTAAAGGTCACAGAAAGCAGCATCTTCTTAAGCTGCACTTTAAAAACATTACTGAAAATGCATTCTAGTTAAATAGCTATTTGGATAATTAGATATGTCCAATCAATGGGAGAAAACCGCAAACACAATTATTAGATGAGAAAAGGCTCACATTTAAAATGCACTGGTGTCAGAAAGTAAGAAAATGACTTTTGTTTTCAAAGCAACTGGAGTTTGGGGAAAAGTGCTGAAAAATCAATTTATTTTCAAAGGAATGGGCTAGACTCATTATGCATCTGTTAGTTCCATCGGCACTGTTTGAATACAATATAGATGCATTGATTTTCATGCATTTGTGATATGTCTTTTTCTTACACAGAAAATATGGTGTTCACAAAAAAAGAGATGAGATTTTTTTTGTGGTTAAAATAATAAATTCAACTTTACACCTTCATCTTCTTAAGTTATTTTCCTTCTGAGCTTAATAAATTATTTGTGATTTATTATGGGGAATATTCGCCCAGAAAAATTAATTCCAGCAGAGGGACAGACCTCAAACCCCTCCTTTTAGAGCTTCGTCTTTACAAGTAATTTTGGAAAAGGAAGCCAGGAAAGGAAGAAGTCACTGCACAGAGTTCTCCTCTATGGGTGGTAGCCCAGGCCAGAGCCTTGTATATTGTGATTCTACACAGTATGGAAAAAAATTTTTGGTCCTGTCCACATTCTCTTTTGGGGCCATCTGACAAGATCCTTGCATTCTTCTACCAACCCCCAGATCTCCGTGCGCCTGGAATTTCATCCCTATCCCCTGACAAAGATTCTTTACTTGGCCAAAACTTAGTCAAGCTCCTGACACTTTTCTTAGGTCCACCTGTATACTTCTTGTAAAATCTAGTTTTAGCAAAAAACCCTGCTAAGTTGGTTTAGCAAGAATCTCCCTTCCTTGATATCTGATTAACCTAGACATCTGATCAGGATCCTCATCTTCAACCATTCCCTGGTTGGTATCTGATCACCCTGCCCTGTTTTCAGCAAGTATCCTGTTAGGTGGGTTTAGCCAGAAACCTTCTTACCCCCGATGTTTCCTGTTAGTAATTTTCCATACACTGACACCTACCCTGCTTCTTGGTTATACACCCCTACTTGCCCATGCTGTATCTGGAGCTGAGCCCAGTCTCTCTCACCCACTGCAAGACCCTGATGTAGTGGTCCCTATACTGATCATGATGGTCCTGAATAAGGTCTTCATCACTGTGCTTTAACAAGTATCATTTAATAGTTTTTTTCTTTAACATCCCTAAGAACACTTGATCTGTATTGCAAGACTCTCACCTTTGGGAATCTGAAAATGGTTTGGTTAGTTACTACCAAGTGTGCCTGTGTTGCAGAGTTGCTTGGGAATTCATTTAAAATTAAGATTCTATGACAACATTCAAAATCTAACAAATTACCATCTAATGCAAACAGGGGAAAGAAGGAGGTGGCAGGTAAAGTCTCACACACAACTTTTTAAAAAGTTCCAGTTGATTCTGACATAATTTGTCTTTGGATTTCAGCATTTCAGTGGGCTGATTAGATAAAAAGGGGGGGGGAGGGGCTCTCAAATAACTTACCTCTGCTAAAACCTTCCTTAATAGGCTTTATGGTGTCCTAGTTCAGTTTAATATCTACTTAAAAGGCCCCAAAGAAGGGCAATAAATTACTATCATTTTATTCAATAAAAGATTTTTGTTACATTAATTTATTCCTCTCACCG
>NW_007730435.1:178047-179910 GCF_000696425.1 Galeopterus variegatus
TCATTTTATTCAATAAAAGATTTTTGTTACATTAATTTATTCCTCTCACCGAGCACTACCAGATCCATGTGTAAATTTGAAGAACAAAAACCTTTTGGGGAGATTCTTATACAGATTGTCCCTGACTTATTGGTCTTAAGATTTTGTGACTTTATGTTGGTGTGAAAGTGATCTGCATTCAGTAGGAACCATGCTCAGAGCACCCATGCAACCACTTTGTTTTTCACTTTTGATACAGTATTCAATAAATTACATGAGCTATTCAGCACATTATTGTAAAGTAGGCTTTCTGTTAGATGATTTTGCCTAACTGTGGACTAATGTCAGTGTTCTGAGCACGTTTAAGGTAGGCTAGGATAAGCTATGCTCTTTGGTAGGTTAGGTGTAGTAAAAGCATTTTCGACTTAACATTTTCAACTTACGATGAGTTTATCTGGATGTAACCCCATTGTAAGTAGAGAAGCATCTGTACATTAAGAAATACTTTTGTTTGGACACAATTTACAGAGTCTCAAAGATCTGGCATCTCTAGCCATGCAGGAAAGGTTCCCACTTTCCATGTCTTGCAGTCAAAAATGTAGGAGACTATGGACTGGCAAATGCACAGATGAAAGTATTGTGGATTTGCCACAACAGCTGCAAACAGCTACTGAACAATTTATAAAGTTCAAACAACTTTCTCATGTAACTTTTGTCATTTGACATTCACAGTAGATCTGTAAGGTAAACTTTCTTTGTATCTCTACATTTAAAATATCAGGATGTTTACTAAGAAATACTAAAAGTATTTAAATATCAAACTCACTGTTGCTAACTCTTCCAACTTGAGATGGAGGTGTCTTGTGTGGCATAATACTTGTCTGTAGGAAAATAAATCTGGGATATTCCCTTCCATGTACAGGAATTCATAAGACGAGGTTAAACTTCTCATTAGTAGATTAACAATGTGGAAGCTTCTGGCAGGTCTTGTGTGTTGCTTATGTATGAGCCCAGGAGAGGAAGCATAGATTGGAGTCTGGAGCATGCAAAGATAGACCTGCAAGAGAAAAGAGGTTAAAAAAATATTTTTCTCAGCAAGAAGAGAAGTAAAATGTGAGAAGGATCTTGAGAAACTGATATGGCCATCTGGATTGCACATACAGGAGGAACGAGGCTCCAGGAGGCTGAGTGGCTGGCTCATGCTGTCTCGTTGTGTCCAGCTCCCACGTCCTTGGCTGAAAGCACACACATCAGGAAACCACAGGTGTGTGTGAAGCACATTGTACGTTATTGGTTAAGTCGTAGAAGTCTTAAGTGGTTTAAAATGTGGTCTTTATCCTCAAGGAGCTTTTAGGATAACTGGGGAGATGAGGTGTAGGCATTCAAAACAAAAAGTGAAATGCAGTGCATGACTCAGTGCATTTGTTAGAATTCAGGCATTAGTTTTCTTGGGCTTCCTTAATAAAATGCCACAAACCAAGTGTACTAAAATAACAGAAAGTTGTCTCACAGTTCTGGAGACTTGAAGTCCAGGTTTTGGTAGGACCATCCTGCTTCTGAAACCTGTAGCATAGGATCATTTTATGCTTCTTCTTAGCTTCTTGTGGCTTGTCACAAGTCCTTGGCATTTCTTAGCTTGAAGCTGCAGCACTTTGGTCTTTGCTTCCATTGTCCCATGACAGTATCCCTGTGTGTCTGTCCCTGTGTTTCTTCTTATCTTATTAGAACATCAGTCATATTGGATTAAAGACCCACCCTACTTCGGTATGACCTCATTTTAACTTATAAAATCTGCAGTGATTATCAAAAAAGAGTTGCATTATGAGTTTCTAGATGTTGACTTTAACATGTCTTTTTTTTTTTTTTTTTTTTTTTTTTTTTTTT
>NW_007730435.1:180609-183295 GCF_000696425.1 Galeopterus variegatus
GGAGCGCCGCCGCGCTTCCCAAGCGGCGCACTTATCCAGTGTGCCACCGGGCCGGCCCTAACATGTCTTTTTAAGGGATGTGATTCAACTCATAATAATTTACTTTTCCCCAAATTAATAAAATTATTTGGAGTTTTTTTTTCTTTCAATATTTCCAGAGTATATTGGGTGCCCTCTGATGTTATCCAAGGCAGAGAACAACTGTGAGGATTTAAAACAATTTCCTGGAGTCCTCATAAGAGATTATGTTTATTATTTAAGTACAAGAAATAATAGACCTAGGTTTTCCTTTTAGCAATCTGAGAGCTGTGAAACATGGAGGGTAAAAACTTAAATGTTTTTTGCATACAAATTGCAATGAAATGGCTAAAGAGTGGGCACAGTTGACCCTTACCGAGTCAGCATCCTGGAAGCTAGGATATTTGCTTCAGGTTCATTCAAAATGAAGAAGAAACACCAAACACCAGACTTTGCATTGAAAAACTGAATGCTTTACCCATAAGAGGATGACAGCTCTCACCACTCTTATTTAACATAGTACTAAAAATTCTGTCCACTGCAACAGGGCAAGAAAAATAAAAAAATAGACATACAAATTAGAAAGCAAGAAATAAAACAGTCCCTATTTTCAGATGACATGGTTGTCTATGTAGAAAATCCCAAAGGATCTCCACAAAATCTCCTAGAACTAATAAGTGACTTTGGCAAAGGTAGCAGATATAAGATCAACACAAAATAATCAAATATTACACAAAAATTAACTCAAAATGAATGATGGACTTAGATGAAAAGTGTAATACTATGAAACTTTTAGACAAACGAAAAAATAGAAAATCTTCAAAATCTAGGGTTAAGCAAAGTTCTTAGGTTTGACATCAAACACACAGTCCATTCGAGGAAAATTGATAAATTAGAAAATAACGAGTTAAAAACTTTTGCTCTGTGAAAAACCCTGACAAGGAGACAAAAAGACAAGTTCCAGACTGGAGAAAAATATTTGCAAACCACATATCTGACAAAGGACTAGTACAGAATATAGAATATAAATCTCAGACTCAACAGTGCCAACAATTTAATTAGAAAATAGGTAAAAGGCATGAACAGACATTTCACCCAAGAGGATATACAGATGGCAGATGAGCAAGTGGAAAGGTGTTCAACATCATTAGTCATCAGGAGAAAAGCAAATTAAAACCACAAAAAGATATCATTATACACATCTATAGAACGGCTAAAATAAAAATTAGTGACAACGTTAAATGCTGACATGAATGAAGATAAACCAGATTACTCATACATCGTAGGTAGGAATGTGTTAAGACACAGCTACTCTGGAAAAGTTTGGCAGTTTCTTAAATGACTAAGCATGCAACTAGCATATGGCCCAATAGTTACACTCTTGGTCATTTATCCAAAAGAAATTGAACTATTTTCAGACAAAAACCTGTACGCAAATATTCACAGAAGCTTTGCTTGCAATAACCCAAAACTGGAAACAGCCTAGTTATTCTTTAACAAGTAAATGGTTAAACAAACAGTGGTATATGGAATACTATTCAGCAATGAAAAGCAGTGAACCACAGTGCATGCAATGACCTAGATGAATCTCCAGGGAATTATGCTGATGAAAAAAGTCAATGCCCAAAGCTTACATACTCTATGGTTTCATGTATATGACATTTTTAAATGATAAAATTATAGATATTGAGAACAGGTTAGTAGCTCCTTATAGCCAGGGGATGAGAAGGCAGGGCTGCTATAAAGGAACAAATAGGGATTCTTGTGGTAATGAAATTGTTCCCTGTCTTGATTGTAACAATGGCAATATCCTGACTGCAATATTATATAGAGCTTTGAAAGATTGGGGAAAACTAGGTAACAGATAAATGGGATGCCTCTGTATTATTTCTCATACCTATATGTTTATCTATATTATCTAAAAATAAAATGTTAGTTAAAAACAAACAAGAAAGAATTGATTTCACATGGTCATGTCACCAACTTTCATTCATTTCCTAAAAATTTTTCTCTAAAATTCTCCATTTCCTGTTACAATAATAATGATGATCTCCGTAATTTATTGAGTGCTTGTTATGAGACTGGCCATTTCACACAGTATCTGTTAAAGTCACAACAAGTCTGGAAGACACACAGAATTATCAGCACTTTACCAATGAAGATCCAAGGGCTCAGTGATGCTAGGTTACTTTTCCAAGGTCACAGAGCTGGTAAATGCCAAACTAGCAATGAGAACAGTCTGTGTGACTCTGAAACATGCAACTGGTCTTTGACAGGACAGCCTGACCTCGCGGCCAGCACAGGTGTGGGATCGGTGCCCTCGTGCCTGAGCTCTCATCTCCTTGCAGGCATCAGCCGTTTGGTTCATTAGGAAGACACTAGTGTGACTTTCAAGGTAGATGAACTCATAAAGCATTCAGCATGTCAGGCTGGAGTCTCTGCCTTGTTTGGAAAGTGCAAGATAAATTTCAGCAGGCTACAGTTTGTTTGAGGATGCTGGGAATAATCTAATCTGCTGTTTCAAATATAATTTAGATTTAAGAGGTGTTTTACTTTTCTATTTCTAGAATGCCTGAGGATCCAGCTGAGTGTATTACACATCACATTAGATTAAAGTCAATTAACAACATTGTGAGGGATTTTTTCCCTTTCATAATGAGATGGAGCT
>NW_007730435.1:183728-188973 GCF_000696425.1 Galeopterus variegatus
AGATTAAAGTCAATTAACAACATTGTGAGGGATTTTTTCCCTTTCATAATGAGATGGAGCTGCAAATTTGTGATTAAAATACTATATGTTAGTACAGAGGAATGGAGGGATTCTAGACAGGCTCTAATTATGATTAAGGCTTTGGCATGGGGTCCAGTGGGTCAAGGCATGTCATAACTCCCTGGACTTTCTAATCATCATTTATTGAATAGCTTTGCACTTGGAGTTCAACTGGCCGAGGTGACCATCATGCTGAAAGTGTTGAAAGCAGCAGAGTTCACAGGGAAGAAATGACTTTTGCCACAGGGCTGTCAATTGCACATGAGTGCTACTCTCAGGGTGAGACGGGGTGATGTGGGGGCACACTTGAGGGTGTGGGAGACAGAAGGCCAGGAAACAGGGAGGTTATGTCATCAAGGGGAAAGAGCGCAGAGTTTGACGTTGCACAGACTTGGTTGCAAATGTCAACTCTGTTCATTTACGAGTTGTGCAAATGTGGGCATGTCACTTAACTGAGCTTCTCTTTCTCAGCTGTGTATGGCGGTGATGAAACCTGCGTTCCTTTTAAGATTCTCCTGCAGATGAAATGAGACAAGATACATAAAATAGCTTGCACATGGTAAGGTAAATGGCTGACAATCTCAGCATTCAAAGTAACAGCAGTTGTCACCTGGCCCTTCCATCCCTTCTCTCTACTCAGAAGGAACATGGGGATGATTTTTATTGTCAGGTAGCTGTTACTCATGTGGTCTCTTGAAAAAAATATCTAAAATTAATTCTTTCAGAAAATACTGATTATAAAGTGGACAACAGTTGCTAATTTTAAGGTCTGAGAGTTAATCAAAATGCATTTGACATACAGACTAAAACATTTCCATGATGGATACACAGGCATCCGGATATCCTAACATCCTTATAAGTTGCCTATAAGTAAGGGTGCTACAGAAAGTTCCTTGAGCTCTCTGAGCCTCAGTTCCCCTGCCAGCAAAGTGGGAAGAATGATTTCTACATTTCGGTATTGTTGTGAGAATTGGGAGGTGTGAAGTATTTGGTATGCCTATATTAAAGAGGCAGTCAGCTGAGTAGCCCCCCAAAACTGGGGTGGTGAAGGGGAAGCCCATGGCACCAGTGACCCCAGGTTTTGTGTCAGGCATCTGCAGGAAATCCCTTTTCATACCTCAAACCTGTCTCGTAAAGGTCACATCTGCTCTCCCCTTCCAAAACACACTCCACTCATGCTTCCACAGATAGGGGGTGGTTTGGGCTCCAGTTTTAGTCTGTGCTTATTTATTTGTTTATTCGACTGCACAGTTTCTAAGATGATACAACTGTTGTGTGTGTCTCAGGAGCTGCTTGCTTTTGCTAGGCGGGGTGCTGTTGCTGGCTTGTACAGGCTCCGGAGAGCTGAATTTTAAATTATCAGGACTTCTGAGAGCAGTTTAAAAACAAAACAAACAAACAAAAAATGGTGGCTTGAAATTGGCCATGGTGGGAATATTTATTCCATGGGAATCTGCAGAAGCTAGAAATCAGGGCTCCCCCACCCCCAGCACCTGAGAGCGGTTGCTAAGCCTCTGCCAGGGCACCATTAGTTTAGGCTCGGTGTCGGTTTAGCTGTGGTTTCTAACTTCCACTGATACATCCGTATCGGGTGCATATGGACAGCCATTTCCATCAGTACCCTTACTGGTGGATTCGGAATTAACATTTGTCTTATTCCCCACTAAGACTCATGGATTGCAAACACCAAGCAAGGCACAGAATTTAAGGTGATGGGGAGGGGACTGGCAGGACTGCTGTTTGCTTTGAGAAAAAAAAAATGGAAGTTGTGTTTTAAAAAAAAAGTTGAGCCAGCTACAGAGTATGCCATAGAGTGTTCCTGAGGGGGTCCCTCCAGGCTGACCTCTCCTCTGAGGCCCCAGTCTCCTTGCTCCCTGTTCCAGACTCTACTTTCCAAATAGTTTCCACCTCCCTCTTCAGGCTTTTTATGACTAGACACATGCGGTGCCTTCCATTTGCACATTGCCTTGTGATGCCAACTTCCTCTACACCACACGGCTATGGGCCAGCGTGGACACAGCCCTTGGACCCACGTCCTAGCTCCTGAGGCTGACCAGTCACTGATGACTGATGTGGTAGGGGTGGAAGGCGGGGGGGCGGGTCACATGGGGGCAGTCCAGGCACCATCTGGGCACCACCCGTAAAAGCCACCTTCTCATCCTCTCTCTAGAGATGACAGGGAGCAATGGTCAGGGGTTGTCAACAGAACGTGAAAATGAGGTTGGACATGTGGCGAGGAGTCAAGTCATGAAGGGTAACTGATACCATTTAAAAGAGCCTGGATTTTGTCAGAAAAGCAAAGAGGAACCCATCCAGAGTTCTTGGCATGGGCCTTAAGGGACTGGACTTGTGTTTTAGAAAGATTATTCCCAGTTTTAAAAAGGATTGCTCTGATGAAAGCACAGAGAATGGGATGCATTGAGGAGCGATGGGAGAAAGATGCTGAGAGCAGCAAGCTAAGAAACAGAAAACGAAGCCTGGATTTATAGTCACATCTGTGAAGACGAAGACGAGGACATGGTTTTGCTTATTTTTTTGGTGGCACTACCAAAATCGCTCTTGGGANAGATTAAAGTCAATTAACAACATTGTGAGGGATTTTTTCCCTTTCATAATGAGATGGAGCTCCAAATTTGTGATTAAAATACTATATGTTAGTACAGAATAATGGAGGGATTCTAGACAGGCTCTAATTATGATTAAGGCTGTGGCATGGGGTCCAGTGGGTCAAGGCATGTCATAACTCCCTGGACTTTCTAATCATCATTTATTGAATAGCTTTGCACTTGGAGTTCAACTGGCCGAGGTGACCATCATGCTGAAAGTGTTGAAAGCAGCAGAGTTCACAGGGAAGAAATGACTTTTGCCACAGGGCTGTCAATTGCACATGAGTGCTACTCTCAGGGTGAGACGGGGTGATGTGGGGGCACGCTTGAGGGTGTGGGAGACAGAAGGCCAGGAAACAGGGAGGTTATGTCATCAAGGGGAAAGAGCGCAGAGTTTGACGTTGCACAGACCTGGGTGCAAATGACAACTCTGTTCATTTACGAGTTGTGCAAATGTGGGCATGTCACTTAACTGAGCTTCTCTTTCTCAGCTGTGTATGGCGGTGATGAAACCGTGTTCCTTTTAAGATTCTCCTGCAGATGAAATGAGACAAGATACATAAAATAGCTTGCACAGGGTAAGGGAATTAATAAATGGCTGACAATCTCAGCATTCAAAGTAACAGCAGTTGTCACCTGGCCCTTCCATCCCTTCTCTCTCCTCAGAAGGAACACGGGGATGATTTTTATTGTCAGGTAGCTGTTACTCATGTGGGCTCTTGAAAAAATATCTAAAATTAATTCTTTCAGAAAATACTGATTATAAAGTGGACAACAGTTGCTAATTTCAAGGTCTGAGAGTTAATCAAAATGCATTTGACATACAGACTAAAACATTTCCATGATGGATACACAGGCATCCAGATATCCTAACATCCTTATAAGTTGCCTATAAGTAAGGGTGCTACAGAAAGTTACTTGAGCTCTCTGAGCCTCAGTTCCCCTGCCAGCGAAGTGGGAAGAATGATTTCTACATTTCGGTATAGTTGTGTGAATTGAGAGGTATGAAGTATTTGGTATGCCTATATTAGAGAGGCAGTCAGCTGAGTAACCCCCCAAAACTGGAGTGATGAAGGGGAAGCCCATGGCACCAGTGACCCCAGGCTTTGTGTCAGGCATCTGCAGGAAATCCCTTTTCATACCTCAACCCTGTCTCCTAAAGGTCACATCTGCTCTCCCCTTCCAAAACACACTCCACTCATGCTTCCACAGATTGGGGATGGTTTGGGCTCCAGTTTTAGTCTGTGCTTATTTATTTGTTTATTCGACTGCACAGTTTCTAAGATGATACGACTGTTGTGTGTGTCTCAGGAGCTGCTTGCTTTTGCTAGGTGGGGTGCTGTTGCTGGCTTGTACAGGCTCCAGAGAGCTGAATTTTAAATTATCAGGACTTCTGAGAGCAGTTTGAAAACAAAACAAACAAACAAACAAAAAATGGTGGCTTGAAATTGGCCATGGTGGAAATATTTATTCTATGGGAATCTGCAGAAGCTAGAAATCAGGGCTCCCCCACCCCCACCACCTGAGAGCTGGTTGCTAAGCCTCTGCCAGGGCACCATTAGTATAGGCTCGGTGTCGGTTTAGCTGTGGTTTCTAACTTCCACTGATACATCCGTATCGGGTGCATATGGACAGCCATTTCCATCAGGACCCTTACTGGTGGATTCGGAATTAACATTTGTCTTATTCCCCACTAAGACTCATGGATTGCAAACACCAGGCGAGGCACAGAATTTAAGGTGATGAGGAGGGGACTGGCAGGACTGCTGTTTGCTTTGAGAAAAAAAAAAAAAGGAAGTTGTGTTTTAAAAAATAAGTTGAGCCAGCTACAGAGTATGCCATAGAGTGTTCCTGAGGGGGTCCCTCCAGGCTGACCTCTCCTCTGAAGCCCCAGTCTCCTTGCTCCCTGTTCCAGACTCTACTTTCCAAATAGTTTCCACCTCCCTCTTCAGGCTTTTTATGACTAGACACCTGCGGTGCCTTCCATTTGCACATTGCCTTGTGATGCCAGCTTCCTCTACACCACACGGCTATGGGCCAGTGCAACCACAGTCGCTGGGCCCACGTCCCGGCTCCTGAGGCTGACCAGTCACTGATGACTGATGTGGCAGGGGTGGAAGGCGGGGGGGGGTCACATGGGGGCAGTCCAGGCACCATCTGGGCACCACCTGTAAAAGCCACCTTCTCTCCCTCTCTCTAGAGATGACAGGGAGCAATGGCCAGGGGGTGTCAACAGAACGTGAAAATGAGGTTGGACATGTAGTGAGGAGTCAAGTCATGAAGGGTAACTGATACCCTTTAAAAGAGCCTGGATTTTGTCA
This sequence comes from Galeopterus variegatus, assembly GCF_000696425.1. Lineage (NCBI taxonomy): Eukaryota > Metazoa > Chordata > Mammalia > Dermoptera > Cynocephalidae > Galeopterus > Galeopterus variegatus. Next base: position 188,716 of record NW_007730435.1, read on the forward strand.
GAAAAGCAAAGAGGAACCCATCCAGAATTCTCGGCATGGGTTCCTAGTTTTAAAGATTATTCCCAGTTTTAAAAAGGATTGCTCTGATGAAAACACAGAGAATGGGATGCATTGAGGAGCGATGGGAGAAAGATGCTGAGAGCAGCAAGCTAAGAAACAGAAAACGAAGCCTGGATTTATAGCCACATCTGTGAAGGCGAAGACGAGGACATGGTTTTGCTTATTTTTTTGGTGGCACTACCAAAATCGCTCTTGGGA
>NW_007730435.1:189513-202251 GCF_000696425.1 Galeopterus variegatus
TTCCAGCATTTTACCTTCTGCTTAATTACAGCAGATTGGGTGCCCCCTGTTTTCCTCCACACGACTGTTACAAAAAAGAAAGACACACAAAATCACAGAGCTGAAAACGTGCCAACAATAAGCTGCTTTTACATGGTGCATCTTCACCAGGAGCTGGTATCAAGTGAGCTATCTTATTAACTTTCTTTTCCAGCATTTTACCTTCTGCTTAATTACAGCAGATTGGGTGCCCCCTGTTTTCCTCCACATGACTGTTACAAAAGTGAAAGGCACACAAAATCACAGAGCTGAAAACGTGCCAACAATAAGCTGCTTTCACATGGTGCATCTTCACCAGGAGCTGGTATCAAGTGAGCTATCTTATTAACTTTCACATTACCTATGGGAGACAGGAACAAAGAAGGTACTGTTATCCTCATTTCACAGATGAAAAAACTAAGACTGAGGCAGGCAACTTAAATGATTTCTACTTTCTTGGTATTTCTGAAATGGATGCAAATGATTTCTTCCCAGGGAAACTCAAGGGAAAGGGAAAAGTAATTGACTCAGCTTCTGAGTGATCACTTAGGAAAACCACAAACTACAATAAATGATAAAGATAAACAGTTTCCTATATCCTAATTAATCCCAGAGCTAGTTTAGAAAGAGCCACATGGATTGCAGAAGCAGGCTCTCTGGCTAAACTCTTGTAACCTGTGCAGCAAAATCCATTATGACATTATCCACAGGGCAATGGAGCCCTGCATACCTGCTGAGTCCACAGGAGGCACCCATGCTGGGGCTTATTCACTGATCTTTGTCTGTCATTATGAGCAAACATACATATGTATGGATATATACATGTATAAGTGAATATATGTATAGGTATGGGTGGGTGTATATACACGCACATAATTCTATGTATCCATGTTAACATGATCATATCATACATGGAGAGGGGACTTGCACAGCTTTAATTGTTTTCCCCATATTTTATAGTAGCCTTATCATTCCTGTCTTCACTAAAAGTCCCCTTCCTTGTCAGTAAAACAAATTTATAGCCTAAATATGACCAAATTTATATATATTTTTCATATTTTTGTATGTACTCACATCTTTTATAGACACACTTATATAGGAAATTTTTCCCTACTCAGTATCTTTTTTTTTTCACAAAAAGACATCTTATGCAACATAATTTTTAAAAGATCTTGTAGAAATCCTTTCAAGTTCATTGACACAACTCCAGTTCATTCTTTTTGATAGTTTCTTAATATTCCATGCTATGGATAGACAATATTTTATTCAAACACTCCCTATTGATGGGAAGATTCTTTGTGAAATATAGTTTTTACTTCTGTAGGAAAGATTACCAGAGCTGTATTTGCTGGGTCAAAGGGAATATGAGTTTTTAATCTTCAGTCATACAAACTGTTTCTAAAAAGTTGTGATATTATGCTAGGCATGTGCAGGTGCCCTGTTCCTCACATATCTACCTTCAGTAAATATAGTTGTTTCTTTTTATTAAGAGAAAGTTGCCAGATTGATAACTGTAAAGAAATATCCACTGTTTCTGTAATTTTTCTTTGCTTGCAATTATTGTATTTAAGCATCTTTTCACGGGCCATTTGCTGGCCATTTGGATTGGTTCCTGTGTAGACTGCCTCTTCTCATCCTTTGCCCATTGTCTTACTTATATTGTTTTTTCTTTTTGTAAATGTGTAAATAGCACTGTACGAGGGTACATTCCATGAGCTTTTCAGGGACCCTTCATATAGTATCAATAAAGGGCATCTGTCTGTTTTCTTCATTGCAAGTATTTTCCCAAGTAGTTTTATGTTTTGTGTTTTGACTTGGTTTATGACATCTCTCATCATGTATACTTTTAATCATTTTTTAAAAAATAAATTCAAGTAGTTTTATATCTATTTTGCCTAGAGAATGTCCGTGCAGTCCTAGATTTTCTTCCACTTTTTACATTTAAGTCTTTAATCCATTTGGAATTTATTCCTACTGTGATGTAAGAAGGGGTCCAGTTTTATATTCTTCCAGATGGATAGCCAGCTATGCCTGTACCATTTGCTAAACAATCCATCCTTTACCACTGAATTAAACACCATCACAGCCATTTATCACATTCTTACATGCTATGTGGTCTTTTACCTTATTCCCTCTTATTTTCCACTGATCAATTTGTGTATTCTGAGGCCATACCACAGCAATCTCATTACAGTAGCTCTATCGTACTCCTTTGCTATACCAGTGATTCAAAATTCAAAAAAAGTTTGAAAATGTCCTCATTGACTCTCTATGATTTGTACTTTTACATGATCTTTCAAATACATTTATTCAATCCCTTTGTATGTTATTGAAGTTCTAATGGGAAGTTTATTGTATTTATGTATGTGTTTTGGAAGCTTTGATATTTTTTATATATTATCATGATATGAATAACTTCATCCAGATTTTTAGATCTTGTTCTGTAGTTTGTCTTTGGCCACCTGTAGCCTCAGTGCCTGGGAGATGCAGACAGATGAGGACAGTCAGCGGGAGAAGGGCAGGCAGCGCGACAGCCTCCACCGTCCTCTAGTATCTCCTCCTGCCCTTCCTTCCACCGCCCCTGCTCACCCCTCAGAGCTTGACATTTGCCTCTTTGTCTCATATTATTATTTCCTCATCCTTCTGTTTCTGCATCCTAGAAAATGTTACTTCCTAGAGTCTCTTGCCCTCTGACTTCCTGCTAGGTTCATTCAATGGGAGGCACCAAAGGAAGGTTTGAGGATGGGGAGGGGAAGAGGGATGGTATGTATATTTTTTCCTCTGCTCCCCTCTGCATCTCTAGCAGAAATACATTACAGGGTGGTTCCAACTCCCACTAGTCAGCCTCCGCCATGGTTTTAGCTCACGCTGGGCAGCCCTGGCTCTGTAATCCTTATGCCAGCGGCACATCTTGCCTAAGCTCTCAAACCCTAGAGTGGCGGAGATACCTGCTGCTTGCTAGGTCCAGGGCTGTCTCACTGTTCTCTGTTAAGTTTCCAGTTCTACTGTCCCCTTAGTAACTTATTCTCTGCACTAAATTCTCTCTGTTTGAAGCATCTAGAGACATTTGCATTTTCTTGTCTGAATCATGATGAATTCATGAAGGAAGGAATCCCCTGAGAGGGAGTGAATGTTGTAGCAATGAGGGGCACACATTTTCATGTTGCAGGGGAGAAGGGATACCTCATAGACTACTGTGTTAACTCGATTTGTGGTATAGTGAGGTCATGTAGAATAGGGCTTTAATTATTATATATAGCTTTTGATAAATGAGATGTGAATTAATACTAAGTCAGTGTAAAGCCATTGAACCTCAGTTTCTTTATTCCTATAAGGGCAATAATAATATATACTCATGCAGTGCTATGAATTCAAAACATGACCAAATATGTAAAAAAAAAAATCTAAATGTAAGTCAATAAATATGTGTTCAATGTCAACTGCCTGGAGTCACTAAATGAATGCAATGAAGCTAATAATGATAATAATAATAGGCATACAGTTTGGAAAGCAAGAAGTAAAATTGTCATTATTTAAAGTCTGCATAGAACATCCTGTTATCTGCAAAAAAGTTACTAGAAATAGTAAATCACCTTAGCAAGGTTGTAGGACAAAAGGCCAGCATACAAAAATTAATTGAAATTATACATTCATACAGTTAACAACTGGAAATAGAAATTAAAACAGTAATATAATTTCTAATAACAAAAATATGAGATACTTTGGGATAAATATAACAAAATATGTGCAAGAATAACATACTGAAAACTATAAAACATTACTGAAAAAATCTTAAAGGGTATAAATGAATGAAGAGATAGTCTATGGTTATCAATCAGAAGATTCAGTGCTATTAATATATAATTGATCTATAGATGCTACATAATACCAGTCAAATCTCAGTATGATCTTAAATTTTCAATAATTGGGCTGTGTGAACTTGGGTAAATCACTTAACCCTTCTGGACGTTGGCTTACTTATCTAACAAGGACCTGGACTGTCTGCTTTTTTAGATCTGTTTCAGTTCTAAAATTATATTCTAAATCTCATTTCTCTTTCAAAAAATAAAAACAACAAAAAACCAAAACACGAAACGTAGAAAACAGAAAAACTTTCTCTCTCTGACCTCTCTCCCGACCTTCCCTTTTGAAAAGTAGGACATCTATTACAAATTCAGGTAAAAAATATTATTTAAACTTTCTGGTGAGATTGAATAGGGGCACTTTCTAAGGGCTATTTCAAAGAAAAGGGAAGATAAACAGGTGAACCACAGCAGAAGATGGCGCTGAAAGAGAGAAAACACTATTTGATTAGATATTTAGACTGAAGTGTAGGAATGAGCTAAGAGGTCAAAGAAGATGAATTACAATTAGTTTTTTTTTTTTTTTCTCTTTGGGCTTCTGAGGTTTGTTCTGAAGTTTAGGTGATTCAGAGTCTTGTGAAGATTTAGAAACAAAAAAATGCGATGGACACAGAGAGGGGCAGGGACTCAGGAGTGGGGGAGAAGTGTAGGAATGAGCTAAGAGGTCAAAGAAGATGAATTACAATTAGTTTTTTTTTTTTTTCTCTTTGGGCTTCTGAGGTTTGTTCTGAAGTTTAGGTGATTCAGAGTCTTGTGAAGATTTAGAAACCAAAAAATGCGATGGACACAGAGAGGGGCAGGGACTCAGGAGTGGGGGGAAGCCTCTCAGAACAGAATTATCTGACAAGTCTAACACAGACTCAGGAAATTTATAGTTTTNTTCCCTTTTGCTAAACAATCCATCCTTTACCACTGAATTAAACACCATCACAGCCATTTATCACATTCTTACATGCTATGTGGTCTTTTACCTTATTCCCTCTTATTTTCCACTGATCAATTTGTGTATTCTGAGGCCATACCACAGCAATCTCATTACAGTAGCTCTATCGTACTCCTTTGCTATACCAGTGATTCAAAATTCAAAAAAAGTTTGAAAATGTCCTCATTGACTCTCTATGATTTGTACTTTTACATGATCTTTCAAATACATTTATTCAATCCCTTTGTATGTTATTGAAGTTCTAATGGGAAGTTTATTGTATTTATGTATGTGTTTTGGAAGCTTTGATATTTTTTATATATTATCATGATATGAATAACTTCATCCAGATTTTTAGATCTTGTTCTGTAGTTTGTCTTTGGCCACCTGTAGCCTCAGTGCCTGGGAGATGCAGACAGATGAGGACAGTCAGCGGGAGAAGGGCAGGCAGCGCGACAGCCTCCACCGTCCTCTAGTATCTCCTCCTGCCCTTCCTTCCACCGCCCCTGCTCACCCCTCAGAGCTTGACATTTGCCTCTTTGTCTCATATTATTATTTCCTCATCCTTCTGTTTCTGCATCCTAGAAAATGTTACTTCCTAGAGTCTCTTGCCCTCTGACTTCCTGCTAGGTTCATTCAATGGGAGGCACCAAAGGAAGGTTTGAGGATGGGGAGGGGAAGAGGGATGGTATGTATATTTTTTCCTCTGCTCCCCTCTGCATCTCTAGCAGAAATACATTACAGGGTGGTTCCAACTCCCACTAGTCAGCCTCCGCCATGGTTTTAGCTCACGCTGGGCAGCCCTGGCTCTGTAATCCTTATGCCAGCGGCACATCTTGCCTAAGCTCTCAAACCCTAGAGTGGCGGAGATACCTGCTGCTTGCTAGGTCCAGGGCTGTCTCACTGTTCTCTGTTAAGTTTCCAGTTCTACTGTCCCCTTAGTAACTTATTCTCTGCACTAAATTCTCTCTGTTTGAAGCATCTAGAGACATTTGCATTTTCTTGTCTGAATCATGATGAATTCATGAAGGAAGGAATCCCCTGAGAGGGAGTGAATGTTGTAGCAATGAGGGGCACACATTTTCATGTTGCAGGGGAGAAGGGATACCTCATAGACTACTGTGTTAACTCGATTTGTGGTATAGTGAGGTCATGTAGAATAGGGCTTTAATTATTATATATAGCTTTTGATAAATGAGATGTGAATTAATACTAAGTCAGTGTAAAGCCATTGAACCTCAGTTTCTTTATTCCTATAAGGGCAATAATAATATATACTCATGCAGTGCTATGAATTCAAAACATGACCAAATATGTAAAAAAAAAAATCTAAATGTAAGTCAATAAATATGTGTTCAATGTCAACTGCCTGGAGTCACTAAATGAATGCAATGAAGCTAATAATGATAATAATAATAGGCATACAGTTTGGAAAGCAAGAAGTAAAATTGTCATTATTTAAAGTCTGCATAGAACATCCTGTTATCTGCAAAAAAGTTACTAGAAATAGTAAATCACCTTAGCAAGGTTGTAGGACAAAAGGCCAGCATACAAAAATTAATTGAAATTATACATTCATACAGTTAACAACTGGAAATAGAAATTAAAACAGTAATATAATTTCTAATAACAAAAATATGAGATACTTTGGGATAAATATAACAAAATATGTGCAAGAATAACATACTGAAAACTATAAAACATTACTGAAAAAATCTTAAAGGGTATAAATGAATGAAGAGATAGTCTATGGTTATCAATCAGAAGATTCAGTGCTATTAATATATAATTGATCTATAGATGCTACATAATACCAGTCAAATCTCAGTATGATCTTAAATTTTCAATAATTGGGCTGTGTGAACTTGGGTAAATCACTTAACCCTTCTGGACGTTGGCTTACTTATCTAACAAGGACCTGGACTGTCTGCTTTTTTAGATCTGTTTCAGTTCTAAAATTATATTCTAAATCTCATTTCTCTTTCAAAAAATAAAAACAACAAAAAACCAAAACACGAAACGTAGAAAACAGAAAAACTTTCTCTCTCTGACCTCTCTCCCGACCTTCCCTTTTGAAAAGTAGGACATCTATTACAAATTCAGGTAAAAAATATTATTTAAACTTTCTGGTGAGATTGAATAGGGGCACTTTCTAAGGGCTATTTCAAAGAAAAGGGAAGATAAACAGGTGAACCACAGCAGAAGATGGGGCTGAAAGAGAGAAAACACTATTTGATTAGATATTTAGACTGAAGTGTAGGAATGAGCTAAGAGGTCAAAGAAGATGAATTACAATTAGTTTTTTTTTTTTTTCTCTTTGGGCTTCTGAGGTTTGTTCTGAAGTTTAGGTGATTCAGAGTCTTGTGAAGATTTAGAAACCAAAAAATGCGATGGACACAGAGAGGGGCAGGGACTCAGGAGTGGGGGGAAGCCTCTCAGAACAGAATTATCTGACAAGTCTAACACAGACTCAGGAAATTTATAGTTTTGGGGGACCTCACAGATATAAAACAAGAATAAAGAAATACCTGATGATAGACCCAATGCTGAATTAATTTGCATTTTAGCTGTAATATAATATTTCACAATTTAGCTCACCAGAAAAATGACTGTAGTTTTGTTCCCTATAAGTGCAATTGAATTTATATTTTATTGTAGCATTAAATCTCTTATAAAAGGGTATTTGATCTTTCTTTTTCATAAGAAGTTTTCTAAATGCGGTCTTCAAAGTGGGCAAATTTTAAATTTTTAAACTTGTAATTTGAGGAAAACGTGCTAAAAATAACTCCTACCCCTGATGCTTTGGGCATTCTCAACCACATTCATTGTGTATCTTTGACAGGGCGAACTTTTGATGAGCACCTACTATCCTCCAGGTAGTGGAGGGGGTGCTGGAGATATCACGACTCATAAGTTACAGACCCCACCTTCAAAAGACCTACTGTGCCTCCTCTTAGGAGTTGCTTTGAGTGTTATTTGGAAGATGTCAGGGAAGCAGGACCAGAAAAAATAAAGTATATAGGAGAGAAGGCACTAGAAGCTCAGTGTGCCAGGTCTCCTTAAGGGGCCGCATTTACCTCTCCATTGTCCCACAGACCCTGACATGTAATGCTGGAGATGAGGGAGACCAATGAGAGAAAGCAATCACAGTGCTTTTCAGAATTACAAGATGGGTTTACCAGCCCTTTCCCAAGCTTTCTTATCTGCTCAGTTATCCAAGAGGAAGGGGCCCTGCATCCCTGCCTCCTCTCCCTCCCAGTTAACTCAGACCACCTTTGGTGAGTAGCTCACTTTCCCAAAGCAGGTTCAATCTGTGAGTTTTGCTGGTGATGAGGACAGAAATGCCTCTATTCCTATAACTATGAATGGGGGATTCTCGCTGGGGGAGAAGACAGCCCAGCATGCTGATGTCAGGGGCTTCTGCCACAGGAGATCAATGCAGGAGCCAGAGGCTCTGAGGACCCCTGAGCATTCAGAACAGAGAGCTCACGTTTCTAGGTCTGGGATGAGTGTACCAACACACTTCTTGCCATGACTTCTTCCCAATTCCTAACTGCTTAAGGGCAGATCCCTAGGAATGTTTTTCAGTGTGACTCTTCCTTGACAGTGGGAAAGGAACTGTGACATTTCTACTTCCAGCCCTTTTCTTTTTTAGGAATTTTTCCCCTTGATGCTCACATTTTCTCAGCCAGAGTCCTCGTTCTATCCTTACCATGCTGATGGCTTTGGGAAAGTCCCTTTCCTTCTCTGGGCCTTTGAAAATAGCCTGGGAAACATGCTCATTCTATTTCTCTGAAATCAGCATTACAAGGAGTTAAAGGTTGGGAGAGTTGGCTGGGCAAGGATACAGTTATAGAGTGAGTTAGTTACAGTGTTGTATCCTCCAGAGTCCCAGAAGGAATAGATGACATGATTTTTAATTTAATAGATTTTTAAAGAAAGATCTATTTACGAAGGTGTGAGCAGGGCTAAAAAGATAATAGATGGCAAAGCACCCAGATGCTATTGACAGTGGGAGGCTGTTACTAAGTTTGGTGACAGTTGTAGACAGTTATGTTAGAGTAGTGAGAGAAATCAAGAGGTAGCATGTGGATAAATCCATTTCCCCATCTTCATCTATCTGCTCATCTCTCACAGGCTCCTCTCATCTTCCTATTTGCTGTTGCTGTGTTCTGTTGTATAAAGCCAAACAAAATCTAGAGGCTAAGGGAGCCCAGGGATGTAATGCCTGGAGCTCAGCCTCTCTGGGTGCAGAGCAGGGCAAAGAAGGTCCAAGCGTGAATCTGAGAGGCAACCGAAGCATCAGCAGCACAGTCAGATGGCCGCTGGAAGAAAGCGACCCCAATGTGTTATTGCTCAAATACAATAGATGTCTATTCCTTCCTCAGGCAATAGTCCAGGATGGGTCTTCCTGGTGGGCAGGTGCCTCTGCTGCACTAAGTGACTGAGGGACTCAAGACCTTGCCAGCTGGTGACTTCACCTTCTTTTAGGGCATCTTCAGTGTTGGCATCTCACCATCAGAAGAAAAAGAGCATGGGGGATCACCTGTGGGAGGTTTCTGAATGGCCATAATTGGGAATTGGCAAGTGTCATCATGTCTTTGAAGACAATTTTGCTACATGTCATCACCGCACTATAAAGGATGCCATGCAATGGACAGTGTTTTGTGCTCCCCATAAGGGAGGGCAGAATTCTGTGAACAGCCAGTATTCCAAGTTCTCTAGAGGACCAGTATTCTATACAGCTGGACCAGGAGCTCTGCAAGTGAGATAATGTTAAGTTCAGATCACCGAACCTTACCTCACTCCAATGTGGCAAGGGAAATCCTAAACTGACTCTTCAGCCCTTGGTATACAGGACCAGCATTCACAGAGTGATGACTACTATTTCCCTCTCCACTCCAAAGTGGCACACACACCTGTGTCTTTCTCACCACTACCTCTGTCAGGACTCCTTTCTCCCTTCATCCTCACCCTTTTTCTATGGGTTACTTCTACATTGAGCTTCACAAGTGAACTTCATTCCCAATCTATCCCAGTCCCAGGGAACCCAGCTGCCATAATCCTATGCCCCACAGATAAGTCTCAAGTCTGAGGACTGGAAACTGGTTGTAATTGCCTCCTAATGCACAGTAGGAAAAAGAACTGTGGATATAAAGATGTGTGCACAAAGGCTCGTGCTATGTCATCTGTCAGATAATCAGTCTCGTGAAATATCCAACCTTCAGAGATAGACCAGAAGCAATTGATCTGATGGTGCATTAACCCTTGAAATCAGGATAGATGGTTTTGATATGTGTTATTGTTGTTGTTGTTCACTAACCCATTTGTATGAATGTCCATTTATTTTCAGAAAATTACTTTTTGCTCGCTCAAGAGGTGTGAGCATGAAGAACAGCGAAAAGCCACCTTGTTCTTGTTTATGATCTTGGTTGTGTTTCTCCTGGTGTTCTGTACCCTGAGGCTCAGACCAGGCTGCACTGCCTGAAGCTGGGTTTCAGTGCATGATTTTCTCTGTACTTCAACCATAATGATTTGAACTGGAGCAGCCCCTGTCATTGACAAGAAATGCTCTACAATATTCTAAATTCCCCAAATTTGCATATAGTGTAGCACATAATTCAACCTTAGATGAAGTAAATATAACTGGAAAATGTAGTTGAACCCTGTAGGTCCTAACTTGTTTTATAAATATAGAACCAAAGAAATTTCTAAAGCTATTTTCTGGCTGAGAATCACCCTTTTCCATTCATTGACACTACAAGCATTAGCAGTTGGCTCTCTTTTCAGGGTCATTTTCTGCAAAGAAATAAAGTCTTCATACTTTCACCACTGTTTGTGCTTAAGCAATGGAGATCTGTGCAGTCCCATCAAGAGGTTAGCTCAGCAATTCTTGCCTGGAATCAGTCTCCAAGCTCTGAGCAAAATTATGTATCATTCCTAGGATCCAGCTCTCTGGGCATCTGCACAGGAAGTGTGGGTTGCCCAGAAGGCACTGCCTCTGTCTTTCGCCCTGCTCACTCTGTGTGGGTGTCAATGTTTTCTGAAAAGCCTTTCTTAGCCCCCAGTGTAAGCCACGTGCCTTGTGTGGATTTGCACAAGGTCCTGTGCTTTTCTATATCACGCACTTTACCACAATGTGCATGTCTATTTAACAATCGGAGTTCTGCAAAAGACTTTCAGCTCCTTCCAGCTACTGGATTTCTTGAAGAATTTTCTTGAGAATTGTATGGAGATATGTTATTAACTTTCCTATATCAAGTAGCAGGTGTCAGAGCTGGAGTTTGCCCCTAGACTGACTCCAAAGCCCAAGACTGACCAAAGCATCTTGTAACTAAAGGGGAAATAGGCTTCACAACCCTCTGAGGATAGGCCTGAGCCTCCACTTAAACACCCTGGTTGTAGAAAGCCACTTCTGTCAGGGGCTGTGTTAAATTCAGCCTCAAGAAATTGTTGAGATCTCAAGCTATAAACAGAAAAAAGGCACCACATCTGCCGTGGAGGGGCTCAACCTAAAAAGAATTCTATCTCATATTTAGGCAAAATCATTTCAACATGATTTATCCTATCTTCTGTCTCTAGCATCTGCCATCACCTTCTACTGCTCAGCTATGTGTCTAGATTCCACTCCACAATGAACGCTTCTTCCTCTTTCAGAATTGTATGCTGGCAAATGTTTAGCAACCACTAAGAGCCAGGGGAAGGTAGGGAAGAGGCCTGATGTGCTGTGTTTGCCAATTCCAAGCTAAGACACTTGTCCAGGTATTTCAAGGACAAGACTAAGAGGGTGGAAGGTGGATCAAAATTATGTGAGGAGGCAGACATCAAGATTACAGAAAGAAGTATAAATGACAAGTCACCTATGAGTGTCTGGAATATGAGATGGGATTGGGGTGACTTGAGAAGGCATGAATGGTGGGGTGGGTGTGCTGTGGCCAGAGCAAGGAAGGGGTCCGCAGCTGGACGCTGCAACTCTATCCTGTGGCCTGAGTTCTCATTGACTTCTCTTAGTGGCTGCCTAGCCCCGTTAGCTCATGTGCATGGGAAGCCACTGCTGGGAGGGGTGGGGCAACCAACAAATCACGGAGTGGCTTGTTTACTTTTATAAAAAACAAACAAACAAAGGCAAACAATAATTAGAACAAAAACAGCTCTGCAAATTTTTCACTGGGGAGGAAAAAAAATCCCAAAGATAGTTTCCTAAGACTCTTTATGTAAGTTTTAAGTTGTTCTTTATTCAAGGAAAAAAACAAAACAAAACAAAACATTAAAGCTTCACGGAGACTAAATACCAGCAAACCGCCAGGAGAAATGCATATAGCAATTTTGAAGAAAGTACTGTAAGGAAACTCGTAAATGTGAAGCAACTAATTATTTTTTCCCTCTAGGCAAACAGTTTATAATAGGACAGAAAAAAAAAATGGCCAAATGTTATGTGGAAATGCCTATAAATAACTCAGGAGTTTACAGACTGTGACTTTAGGCCTGCATTACCCACTGTAGTGTGTTCCTATGTGACAAGCACAGTGTAAGTCAGGCATGAGCAGGTGAGTGCTGGGAACAACCCGAGAATTGCCATGGGATTTTGTAGCCCAAAATCCCATCATTATGTATATGCACGTGAAAGTTTGCTAGGGATTTTTGTTTACCAAGAGCCTCAATTTAAATATCCCAGGAGGAACTTTTCAGTGGTACTAGTATTAGCAAAATCAGTAGCGCACTGTTTCTCTACCCTGACTGCACATTTTGAATCATCTGAGGAGCTATGCAGAAAATACCAATATCTGGACTCCTTTCTTAGGATTTCTCATTAAATTGGGCAGACCTAAAAAGTCTGGGATAGAGCCTGAGCAGGGATAGTTTTTAAAAGTCTGGAATGGAAATCCTGAAGAGCAGAGTACCATAGAGTAAGTTTGTCTGGAATAATTTCTGAAC